>NW_026707570.1:0-24346 GCF_902713425.1 Acipenser ruthenus
TCAGCATCTAACAAGCACAGAATTAGAGCTGTGCTTACAAGCCCTTACTTAGCACGGCCTCGAACACTAAACTATGCAGCAAGCTTTCTTTTGCACGGTTCGTTCACAATTTGAGCTCTTTCTGGACAGCCCAGAGGGTTTCGCTGCTTTTCTTCAGGCGGGTGGTCTCACTTTCTTTCAGTGGCTGTTTCAAGACACCACAGACCCCAGACGAACCCAGCACACAGGGCAGACTCAAGAAAACGTCTTCTTTAATTCCATGCATGCCCTTTAAAAAAATAAATAAATAAATAGCGTACACAAGGAACGGAGAAATTTAATACATTTTAGAGCAACTCCAGTATCACGAGGAAGAGGACAATTTGGATGACCAGATCCAACCTGTCAGTACATTATAAGCCCGGTTTGGTGCATTATTTGTGGGACACATGTCCCTTGCACCTTAAAAGAGTTAACTGTCAGAACTGGGTTGAAATGAGTCACCTAAACAACCTAACTAGGCACCACCTATGGTGGGCAACATTATAAAAATGTGTGTGCAGGGGTGTCTGGGAGGCATAATACTCCCTCGTTTTGGACTAACATTTAAAAATCATAAAATATGAACTAGTCGAGTCTTTATATTTCAGTAAGCAGCAACACAACAAGATTAAAACACTGGCGTTCAAGCCCGCTTGCCATTGCAGAAATATTGAATTGTGTGGAGGACTCCCCTACCTTGATGAGGTAGGATACTGGGTGGACAATCCGGAGGTTCTTCAAGATTGACTGGGCAAGACTAGACACACTCAGCCCAATGGCCCAAGAGGTGTATCCCTTCAACTTGATCACTTCATAAGCACTGTGAAGGACAGAAAACACAAGAATTTATCAATTCAAGCCAATACCCCAGTATGGGGATATTATATTCACCCTAGAGACCCTAATTAGACATCGCAGCTACCTCTTCTAGACATGCAAAGTGATCTGTGTAGCAGAAACATGCAATAAGCATGAACACATAACTGAAGCAATTACCAAAGACTGCAGACTGGTTTTGGTCAGTAATGATCTGGTAATTCTCAGGCCAAAAAGTTTTATTTGCAGCTCCATACCTTTCCACGACTTGCTTGTGAATGTTTTTCCATTCTTCAGGGTCCTTCCCTGTATCCAGGTTAGGGTTCAGAGACTGGAGACTGACTCCAGCCACATTGGTTCCACTCCAGACAGGGACTATTGACAAAACAGAGTTGAAAATCGGAGTTCCTTTCACACCTCACCAAGACTAAACATAACAGAAGATTGATTATTCTCCTGTATTTAACTTGTGTTTATACACATGTCAAACAAAGTGAAAGCTGTATGCACACACACAGAGCTGTGAAAAAAAGAAAAAACAACCTGGATACACGTCTACAGTGTGCTCAAAATTATCACAACAGCAGGCGAGGCTAATCAAACAATCTTTTGGCGACACTGAACCAACCAAAAGAAAAGAAAACTGCGTCTACACCACGCGTACCACTCGAGTCCCCATGTTCCCCGATGATGTAGCCATGGACGCTGGTGGAGTTGATCTTCAGTTTCTCCCCAATCAGGAAGCGGAACCTGGCAGAGTCCAGATTGGTGCCGCTACCCAGGACGCGGTGGCTGGGGAATCCACTCAGCTTCCAAGCCACGTAGGTCAGGATATCCACTACAGCAGCAACAGGAAAGGCAACAGACTTTCAAGAGAAGCCCAGTTTTCACCTACCGTACCTCATTCGTTTAGCAATAAAATTAAACAAACAGGAAGTCTAACCTAAACCAAAGAATTTTATATCTGGAAAGCAGACACCTCTTTAGTCATTAGTGCTCATGCATATTTATCAAAATAGCAAGTTATTTTATATTGTTTACTGGGCTACTTGATCACAATTTCTGATTCATACAATACATAGATCGTAGGGCGATAAAAAAGATGCAGTTATATTTATAATTACTCCAATAGACAACACCACAGTTAAACAATTTGCTTTACATGAAATACCCAGAGGATCTCCTCCGTTCAAAAGACAGTGAAGAGACCCTTTAATGAAAATGATTTCCAATGTGAATTAAATTCTCCCCATTTAACATTTAAGTAATTTGTTTAAATGGCTAAGCTTTACAAAATGATCATCCTCACCTCACTTAAATGGCCGTGTGTTATCGTCACTTACCTGGATTGGAAACAACAAGGAGGATGGCATCTGGGCTGTACTTGGCCAGGTTAGGGATGATGTGCTTAAACACTTCAACATTCCTCTGCACCAGGTTCAGGCGACTCTCCCCTTCCTTTTGACGAACGCCAGCCGTGATGATGCACAACTTGGAATTTGCTGTATCTGAATAGTCTGCAAAATACAAAACACGGACCTTTAAAAGAATCAACCTTAACACCTTCGAGTCTCATCAGCTCAGTAAAGTAAAAGTTTTAGGCCTGGAAAAATGTATTCTCCAACAAAACACACAACAACTGCAAATACAAAAATCTAAAAGAAAAAAAAAAGCACACACAAAACAAGACAACCCAAGGGACTTTAAAATATATTGCCTGTTACTCATACTTTCAAGCACGCTTTCACGTGAAAAGCAGGTTTCATAATAAAACCCTTTCAGTATAGCACATTACAACACGTGCTGTTGTGCTTTAGGGTGATCAAGTTCACTTAAGAAATGTTTTATCCACTCCACGCTTTTCATCTTCCTTGCACTCTGCACTTGCTGTAATTGACCTTGTCTGCACCAGGGGGATGGTGTGCGTAGGAAAGCCTTTACCACCAAGGCATCACGCCATAGATTTGATTTTCCTTTACACTAGACAGATGCCACTTGCAGGTGAAGTACTATGGGACACTATGGTGTGCTTTATACTGCACACAGGTGTGTGCTACAACAGGGAGAACTTAAAACCATTTGTTCTCCCAACACAAATTAGATACTACTATAATTCAAATAGCATTATACTCTGCTTCCACCAATTGATACATATTTTGGTCATAAAGTTCATATATGCAAAAACACTTGAATGCTTGTTTGTAAATGGAAGAGGTGTTTGGGTAAAAAACCTGGAATATTCACATGCCCAGTGGTTAAAGAAAAGGGCTTGTAACCAGGAGGTCCCCGGTTCAAATCCCACCTCAGCCACTGACTCATTGTGTGACCCTGAGCAAGTCACTTCACCTCCTTGTGCTCCGTCTTTCGGGTGAGACGTAGTTGTAAGTGACTCTGCAGCTGATGCATAGTTCACACACCCTAGTCTCTGTAAGTCGCCTTGGATAAAGGCGTCTGCTAAATAAACAAATAATAATAATAAATGCAGTATAAGAGGTTGTGTACGTGTCACAAGACAGTTGAGGTATGGTGAATCACTGACTCAGCTTCCTGGCAAACACCACCCGATTTAACACTAGGCTTGGTTTCCTTTGAGTGTTTTGCAAGGCAAGTTTCTAGGAAACGTGCTTTTTTTTTTTTTATCTATATTTATATCATATCAATGTCAGTGTGTGGACTACTTGCTAGTTGAAACATGTTTTTTCTTCCCTAACGTACCTTTAGCAGCTGTGATAGTAGTCTTAAGAAAGAGGCTGCCATGTTGCAAATCCATAACTTCACCCTTCAGTTTGTCTTCCATCACATCAATCAAAGTAACATCATCAGCTATATTCTACAAAATAAAGATGAACAGAGAGAGTTTTGGACGGCTTGTTTTACTGAGCTTTTCCCATTCACGAGACAGATCATTCCATCACGTTTGAAATGTTGTAGTTAAAGGGCTTGTACTCAGCAGCAATGCATTTATCAATTCTGAAACGCAGTTGGAAGCCACAATACAGCTATTGGACAAAATATGAAGAAACGATCTCAAAATGTGTTGCTGCTATAATAGATACTGGTTATTCATTTGTCATGAATATTGGTATGTACATATACACACACACAGTATACATATATATCCCAGGCTTATATCCAAGTCAATAAACCAAGCACAATAGGGCTATGTACTCAAACACAATTATAGCTTTAACAAAGATATTCTCTAAATTACCTATAAAAATGGCAAATAATGATGTGTAACATACACTCCATTACCCGGGTCAACATAGCCACTTTATGTTCAAGATGCTTGATGGTCCTAGCACGATTATAGAACACAAGTTTGATTATTTTACAAACTTACTGCCTGAAGTATGCTGATCGCACAGGCCATCCCCACCTGTCCCACACCTACAATAGTGACCTTTGACCTGGCCACCGTAGGCGCTCCAGGATTAACTTCCTGGATCAGTTTGTCCTTTACAGTTGCCATGATGTTGCAAATATTTTGCCTGAAAATCTAAAACAAACATAAATAAATAAATAAATAAAATTGTAAATTCACCACGTTGAGTTTTACAGGTGTTGAGCAATATTCTAAAATCTATTTTCTCTTTCTCTTATTAGCACTGGCTCCATTTTCTTTGCTGGATTTCATTTGGTTGTGTACTTCCCTTTAATTTGGAATATACGGAGATTCTATATATATATATATATATATATATATATATATATATATATATATATATATATATAGAGAGAGAGAGAGAGAGAGAGAGAGAGAGAGAGAGAGAGAGAGAGAGAGAGAGAGAAAGATAAACAGGATACAAAATGGGCAACCTCAAATCAGTCTATTTTATTAGCAAATTAAGGGTCTGACACCAACACCCAAATCCTTATTGTATTGACGCATTCATATTTATGTGGTGCCTGATTTATTCACCTCAATTCCAGGCCAGGATGCCACCTAGTCAATTTGATTCGGCTGCAAAGGTAATGAGAGATAGCGGTAGACATTTTATCAGGTAAATGTCTGCCAACACTTTCGCCCTTAAAGCAACATCATCATCATCATCATTATCATTATTATTATTATTATTATTTATTTCTTAGCAGACGGAAATGCAACGGCAGAAAACGTCGAATAATTAATAACGGATACCACAAACGCAATTATATTTCCTAAAACATATACAGAATACACTTACCATAAGTTACAAAAATGTCTAACAGATTTTAAACAATGTATATTTAACGCTGTCGTTTTTAATAAATATACTCACAAGTGTCTTTTTCAGCGATCGCCGATCGGACTACACAGAAAGTAGAGGCAGTGGTTCGGTGTTTTCTTGTCAATGAAAAAACCTAAAGGAACATATTTTGTTTTATGATTCGCAACTACACCACGCCCCAAAAGCTGGTAACTGCGCACCAGTGAACTCCCCAGAGGCATGTATTACACTTTGTGCTGCAGACTAAAGTCCCTCCCAAAAGCTCACATTAAACTAAAAGCAGATTGCGCAAGATCTGTTTTACTTGTTGCTTCATATAGGACGTTTAAAGGTACAGGATCACATTTGAGAGCATAAAAGCGTTCTGGCTTTCACCCAGTTCATCATTAAGTTTGAATGTGCTATTTGTCAGTGTATTTACGCAGGCAGGATACAGACTAGCTGAACTTGCACAAATGCCGATGTTAGTTTCAGGTACGCGGATAAAAACACAGCGCACTGCGCTGCTCGCACATGCCTAAACAACTTCCGCTTAGAAAGCATGGCAGTGTCCATTCAAATCTGTTACGTTCTGCTGTTTTAGGTCTTTTTCGTCATTTTTAATTAATCAGATTTTTCCACCATTAAGAAAATAGTATGCAAATATTTATCATATGTAATCAGGTCGAGCTGACATTCTACCGTGGTCAAACTTAGGTTTCAAGCTAGTTGAATGTCTACAAAATTAATTAAAATTAATTTAATGTCTACAAAACTCATGGCAGGTGGGTGGTTACTGCAATGCCCGTCTGTACTTGGCAGTGTATAGGACCCAGGGGAGTCCTGTGGCAGGCATGCATTCAGCTGCTCCCTGTTGTGCAAACGAATGATCACAGTGAAGTTATCAAAAATGCAAGCTTGAGTTGAGATGCAATCAAGGGTATCGATGAAATATATCCTCGTGAACAAAACAAGAGAAAAAAAAAGTTAATACAATTCATTCCAGCACTAAAGTCGTGATATGCAATATTAAATAAATGTTTTAACACACATGTTTGTTGTATTAGACAGGTATATTATCAACAACAACCACGCAAAGCAAAACAGTTATTGTTTGTTAAACATCATTTTTGCGTATATCTGTGAAAATAATCAAACTGCTTATCTGCCGGGGTTCAGCCAGCATCAACCCTTGGTTAGGTTTTCATGTTGGACCTGTGCCAAATGAACACTGTCGCGGTAATGGAAGAGGGTGCAGTTAGTTGCGTTATATTTGTATAACCTTCAACCTGCTCCTAATGCTGTCAAAGTTCAACCACACCACGTGAACGTTGGAACCAGTGCTCTGAGTTCAAAAATACCTACAATTATTGAAACTTAAATATAAAGCAGCCGAGGTGATTTTTGCATTTTTTTAAAAATGAATCCAAATAAATGGCGGATTGGGTTGAAGCAGTGGTAGTAGATGTGGTCTCGAAGATATCATGATTTCAATTGTTTGGCGTCCAATCTAATAATGGACTGTGCTATTATTAAATTGGCACGATGTTGTGATCAAACTCGCAGTACGATTTTTTAAAAAAAATATATAATTTGTTATTTTATTTGATGAATCATCGGGTTGTGCAGTTGTTCAGAAACTTTATTTTTAAATGTAATCCACAAAACAATAAAGACAAGTCAGGGGTCTAGGATCCACAACCACAATTGTCATGGCTACTAATATAACGAGACTATTTCAGTTCAAATCAATGACCATTGCAGCAGGACGAATGTCTGTTTAGTTTGTTTTGCTACCTAATGCATTTCTGCTAGTGCTTCTTGGACATGCGCGTCCCAGTAGTACATGTATTTTCGGAGCCTAAAAAATACAATAACTTAATGGGCGGGGCTTAAGCAATGCGGATGACGAATTAGGGCACGGCGCGCAGTATCCAGGAAGTCAAGCTTTTGAGCGAGCAAAAAAACTAAAGTAAAAAAAAAAAGAAAGTGTTTCAGTTTTCGCTGCTTAACTGAGCCAGGCACACATCGGGAACATGCAGTGGAAAGAAGACAAACAAGTAAGTTACCGGTAAATGTTTAATGCATACAAATTGTAGGCATATTTATGAACTCATATTTTGTTTGTCATCGCTACCAAGCGGTGTGCTGGGTGGGTGTGTTGCAGCTTTTTTGTACAATTTAGTGTAATCCAATACTGAAAAACACACACACATTTGCCCGAGTTTTTCTTTCTTTTAATTTTCATCGATTGGCCGCTAGTCCAACGATTTAGCCTGTATAATACGCTACCAGTTCCTATTTTGACAGTTAACCAAAAGGCTTAAACATATGGGTGTATTTTATTAGGAGAATGCAGCACAGGATAATGGGCACTGTTAAAACATTTGAATGTATTCCTTCATTTCACATGAAGGTTGATTCAATAAGAGGTAGGATTTGAATAGGAAGAACTTCAAAAGGATGCTGTTTTTCATTGCAATAAAATATCGATTCTATAAACCAACGATTCGCTTAAGATGTTTCCCCCTCCCCTCCCCACACATATTCAAAATACAGGTATATATGTAATAATATCCATGTTATCTGCTATGTGTGTAGTGCCTGGTGATTTACAATATCATGATTCTGATAGCTCAGCTGTTATATTTACACCCCTGGCTGTGTAATTACTGTACTAATAGTTATTTACTTGAAATAGTGCTGCCATCATGGACATGGGCACGGACATGGGCACGGAGACAGGCACGGGAATGGACATGGGCTTAGACAGGGATTCCTTGGACATCCTGGACAAATGGATCAACTTACAAATGACCCCACACAACAACCCAAAAGCCTTTCGTTCATAGATGACCAAAGCAACTGGGACATTATAAAAGCTACACAGTAAGTTCTTTTTGTTTCTGTTGTTAGTGTGAGATTAATATGTCTTTGGTGTCGATATCAGAATGTTGCACAAAAACCCCAAGACTGTTTGCTTTTATTGATAGAACACAGTTGAGTGGGATTGTAGTGTGGACAGCAGTGTTGTTTTTTTTGTTTTTTTTTAAGGTATGGGGCCCTGGAAAGGTGTAAGGAGCTTGTGGAAGCTGGTTATGATGTCCGACATCCAGACAAAGAAAATGTTTCTCTCCTTCACTGGGCAGCTATCAACAACAGAGTGGACCTGGTCAAGTAAGCGTTTTAAGTCATGGTTGCATTGCCTTTTTACCAAGCAAGTGCTTTTCTTTAACCACACTAACTAGCAGTACAGTAAAAGCAGGAGGAAATACTGTGTTCTTCAAACAGATACATCTGAATTAAAACATTGCATTTGTTCTTTGCATCTAACAAGTATTTATCAAGAAGTATATGAGGTATTTGACAGTGCTGGGATATTTCTTAAAGACATTGGTTATGTACTTTTTTTTTTCATTGGTAAATCATCTGTTATGTTAAATGTAAATAAACAATATATATTTGTCGTTTGTGTTAATCTTACACATGTTGCTGTGCAGGTATTACATTTCCAAAGGTGCAATAATAGACCAGCTGGGTGGAGATTTAAATTCAACTCCTCTTCACTGGGCTGTAAGGTAAATATTATTCCTTTTGTGCATCCCTTTGGGGTTGCTTTGGATTGCTCAGGTTCTCATTGCCATTGGTTCTGTCTGCTTTTAGGTTGTTAAACTACCTCAGGGATGGAAACAAGACTCATGTTGCATAGCAGTTTGAACCATTCCTGGTTTTACTCTGATTTTACAAAGACACACCTACGCTTGTTACCAATACAGTGTGGCTAATGAAGCTCATAGTAAAACCTGGAATGGGTCAAACTGCTATGCAATAATCATTTTTCTGACGCTTGTCGTAACCGTAACATTCAGGTGTAGTGCTGGCCCCTTCTACTTAATGATCCAATCATTTCAATGAAATAGGGCATTGTTAACACACAACATCTTTAGCAAACATTGACATGTGAGGATAGCTGTCCGATCAGCAATTAACAATGAGCTGTCCAGCGAATCAGATCCATTCCTGGTACTGTTTTGCTCTTTGGTTTTAATGCATGTTTTTTCTTTAGGCAGGGTCATTTATCCACAGTGGTCGTGCTGTTGAAATACAGAGCAGACCTTGCACTGGTAGATGGAGAAGGGTTTAGCAGTATTCACCTGGCAGTCCTGTTCCAGCACATGCCCATTATAGCTTATCTTCTTGCAAAAGGGCAGGTAGGAATTTGTTATGAAGAGTTTATTGCTGAATTATTGTTGAGTAAAAATATCAGTAAAGGTTTTTTTGTTTGTTTATTTGTTTTTTGTAATTAATTTAATAAATATTACAATCCAGATTTCCATATGTAAATAATCTTATGTCTTATTGTGTATAAATGGTTGCATTTTATATGTCTGCAGGATGTAGATATGCCAGATATAAATGGACAGACACCTTTGATGTTAGCAGCTCAGAAAATCGTTGGGTAATTATTCATCTCTGTTTATTTCAGTGTAGTTTTATAGTATGTTGATGTTCGATCTCTCTGTGGAACCAGTACGGTATGTGATAAAACATAATTACATATTCTACATTAAGAGCAAATCTTCTTATTTTTTAATGTGCTTGGTAAGATTCATTGCGGCATGCACACCTTGAACACCTTGGTGCATATTTGTCTTCTGCTCTGACATTAAGGTCACATTAGGAAAGACCATTCAGATATGAGGGATCTATCTAGCCTGAGCAATTCAACCAAGACTGAAGCATTGAATTAATGTGTTTTTTATTAGAGGCACTGTCCACAGGGTGAAGTTATGTCAGTCTAGTCAACACTGTGATCAGGAACCAAGTGTATCAGAGTACAATTGTCTTAATTTACAAATTAAAACCTGCAAATCTAAAAACAACAGTACCTTTTTTGATTAATAAATCAAATTGACCTTGCCTTTAGTGATGATCGTAATCACATTAAGATTTTTGCTCGCAAGGATGTGTTATTTTACCACGGTGTGCCTTTTAGTTTCTGTTTCTTGAGAAGCCCTGTGCATTATCAACTTTCAGCATTGGCTCTGCCTTCATCTATACTGTTCTTGTTTCCCCCCCCCCCCCAATATTTGTAGACCTGAGCCTGCTCACTTTCTCCTTAAGTTTAATGCTTCGGTCAGTGCCGTGGACAAGGTACACAAAAACACCCCTCTGCACTGGGCAGTGATGTCAGGCAATGGCAATGCAGCTCATTTTCTATTGGAAGCAGGAGCTGATGTGGATGCCCAGAATGCAAAGGTGAGGCGTGATTTGCTCACAGTCATACTCATGTAATCATACAGGGAGAATCAGCATTGCTTTAGACACATGTTTCATGCCCTCAATGTGACTGAATGTTAAAACAATTTCACCTTTTTGCAATGATGGGTAATTAAGATTCAATCGTAAACAGCTGTGTGTTCATTTGCATTGTGTTTTTTTAATAATAATACAGTGGAAAGAGGTCGGTGTTCATGAGTTTTAACGTGGGAGCATTACTCAGTTATGTGGTATTTGGTATGTGACCCTGGAATAATGTGAACCATTTTAAATTTAGGGAGAGACTCCTCTTGATCTTGCTCATCAGGTTAGGAACCCTGCACTGATTCACATGCTAACACAAGTGAAACATGAGAGAAGCAACGCCAACATGATGTTTTTCAGGAGATTGCAAAGATACAAGGTAGGTTCATCATTGAGGAGTACAAATGAGACTAAACATAAGCAATACAGGCACTTGCAGTGTTTGACAAATGCATACAACAAATCAGGACTAATAGTCTTTTCGAGCAGTTACTGTTTTGGTTTGTTATCCTAACAGAAAAAAATATATATATACTTTATAATGTATGTACTATTTTTCAGTGTATATTACAGCATAAATGCTCGGTCATAAAGTCAACTGAAATCTAACACCTTTCTGTTTTTGCTGCAGGATTTGTTTTTTTTTATTTTATTGGGTTCAACAACCAGCAGTCCTATCAACCTGTTAAATAATTTAGTATTTTTAAATAGCTTTGATGTTCTTAATATAAATTGGTGTGACCTAGATATGGTGTTCCCTGCATGCTATTCTGTCACTGAGCATTAGCCAGTTCCCATTCATAAAGAGCCTTCCTTTCATTATTATTTCACAAAGGTGTTAATCACAGATGGCTGTTGGGCTGGTAAAGGATAAAGTTGCCTGGACTTTCTTTGGATCATTCCGATTCTTCTACATTCGTCAATAATGAGTCAGCCTTGCACTTAATAGCGTTAATAGTCATACTTTGAGTGGAGTTATCTTTCCCATTGCCTTTTTTCTGCTTTGTTAAACCACTGTTGGAGATTAAGGAAGGCATGAAAACCAGATAAAATACGGTTGTTTATAATTAAGGATCATTCACTTCTGTCTGTTTTTTAATTTGTTTTATAACCTGCAGTTCCATTTGGTCTTGCTGTTTTGCATTTGTGTGCTGTGGGGAATAGGATTCATAGCTGACATGAATTCAGAATCTTGGTTACTTAAAGGAACTCTCTTTGCCTGTATGTATGCGGTAATCCATCTTGTTACAAGGTTAGTAAAGGGTTGTTGTTTGGGCTAGCATCTGCTTGTATTTGTGTATTCATACAGTACATGCCATGCTTATGTGAATAATGCAAAAGGTTGTGAGAGAAGTTTGCCTTCCAGCCAAATGTGGGTTTTCAGCAAAACAGTTGTAATTTTCATTTACAATTTTCAGTAGTTCACTGATGAGGGCATTTTTCAATTTTTGATTTCAGCCTGAAAACAGATTGAATGTAAAATACTGTCTAATCTTCTTTTTCAGTTTGTCATTAATACAAGATTGATTGTACTTTATTTTGATTAATTGTGAATTGGCTTTTCAGTTCAGCAGGTGTACTTGCATAGTAACCTACATTTAAAGCATGTATGACTAGTAAATTTAAATAGATTCTGCCCTGCCTGAGATCTAATATCACGTTTGTGTAGTGAACAATAAAGCAAAGTGATTACCAGCAAAAATCAAAAAGGGTCACTCCCTTTGTTTCCTAGTCAACTTTCTCATTCAGTTGGTAAACATTAAAGAAAGTGACCACAAGGGGGCAGTGTATAACTGAATTCTCGTACTGAAACCAGCTAGTGAATGTTTTCATAGACGAAGCTGTGAAGGTTTTCTTTATATATTGTGAGTAAATACAATAAGAACAGGGTAAAAGATGATTTAAATGTGTGTGAGGAGAGTGTAAAACTGCTGAAAAGTAACCTACATTCTTATCCCGTCAGTGGCATGCATTAGGTATGGGAATAATGTAAGTGTCACCATGGCATGTCTTGATCTGCATGGCATTGCTACAGCAGGTGTTTGATGGCGTGTGTAATAAGCAGTGAATACAGTACCTGGTGTCTGTTCACAGGCGCTTCATGGGATCTCAGGTCCAGTCCTTCTTGCCTGCAGCTCTTCTTCTGGCCTCGCTGTTCTGGATGTTTGTGACTTGGTTCGTTTTGTTCCTGCAAGATATCCTTTTACTGTGTTTGAAAAGCATCAGTAAATTTAGTGATCTTAACAGCGGCAGATCTAACACTGAAATGATTTGTTGTCAGGAATGTGTTTTATTAAACTTTAAAGAACATGCCAACATTATGTTGGTCCAGTAAATCAAATAGTATCATGGAACATATAGCCTACACGTTTAACATGCGTTACAGTGCTTTTGAGTGTGTTTTTTTAAAGACATCCATATTTCTTTCAGATATAAATGGAAAGTACTTGAAATGTCAGTTTCATTGAAATCCCCATAGCAACTGAAATCCCATTGTGGATTGAACTGAAACCATCAAAGACTTGCCTTGGGCATATAAGTAAAATAAATATTTTTTTTTCCCCACCCATACTGATTCCTTTTATTAAAATGATTTTGTTTGAAATTATTTTCGCCTTTGTAATATAAAGTTGATCATAATTATATTGACTTGATCATAATTAACAAAATCCTAAATGGTTAAGAAATTATTATAATTTAAATTCATATTTTCAGCTTGTTGTTTTCAGCAATATTGTAACAAGGGTTTTTTTGAGACAGAATGACTTTACATTCTTCATATTCAGTGCTGGCCTCTCAAAGTCATGGAACAGGGTTTTTATTTGATAATATTTATCCCCTCTTGACATCATTTTGTTTTTTAAACAAGTCAGGCCACTTCAGCACTGCTCATGATGTTTATTTTATGTTATCTGGTCTGATACTCTTTCATATTAAAACGGGCTACAGAAACTTGCTTTTTAATTAACTTTCACAGTGAATAATAATTAAAGATAGCTTGGCTTTGGGGAATTACAGATAATGGAAATGTTAGCAGCATGGGAGTTCTATTGATGTGACACTTCATTTTTGAACGCTGGCAGTTATATAGTCATCAAACCAAGAATATAGTATGTTCCAGAAAGCAAACTGTTTTACAAGACATTACTTAGTAGGATTACTTGTAAAAGCTGTTTTACCGGATGAGGTTGTATATTAATATGTATAATTGGCATGTCCCGTTAGCTTATGTGTACTGTAATATATACTATATGTGTCGATGTCTCGTAGCTGACTATATTGTAGATAGTTGACTCACTATAAATAACATTAAAATTAAAATATTTTACCTGTCTCATATTAAGATTTCCGGTTCTAATTTAAGTAAGAATGCTGCTTTTCTAATTAATTAAAAGTATCTTAAAGGAAGCTGTGATAGAGTAGAAAGACTGCTCTGGGTAAGTTTTTTTTTTTAATATTCTGTAGTCCTTCCGTTTAAGTCATAAACACAAACCCGTAATATTCTGAGACTACAGAATATGGCTCATGTGGAAGTCTGTCAGCTGCTTTAAATATCCAAACCATTGCTCTGCCCTATAGTATTTTGAGGTAGTATCTCTTGTACGTTCGGTATTTTAAAGATAATCAAACACACTGTAAATTCCTTAACATGGAGATCACATCTGTCTGAGCCAATTTTCCAGATCCCCTTTACCGTCAATCTTACAGGACTCCTGTATTTCTATTACAAAAGCTGGAGAACAGACCCTGGGTACATCCGAGCCACAGAAGAAGATAAGAAAGAGGTATATTATTGGGTTTTCTACAGTAATTTCTGTTTGCATAGAGTAACGGTAATATTGGGAACCTACATGGTTATATGCGAGCATTTTAAACTTTGCAAACTGGCATTTAGTTCATTTTAAAGTGTGTTTCATTTTACAGGATCCTTACATACAACCAAATAGACTTTTCTTAAAGCTGCTGGGAATTCCAGAATGAGATGATCCTTTTAAATAGTCCTTGATTTTATGTTTTGTAATAATAGCTGCTTTGTACAGATATGCCAGTGACACCTTCTGATCAACCACTGCTTGTTTTTTCCTTTTTTTTGTTTTATAGAACGTTATCACTCTTGCAGAGGCAGGCTGCCTAGAACTGGGTATCTTTTGCAGCTCATGTCTTGTAAGTGAAGTAAAAAAAAAATAATAATAATTACTATCAGTCCAACCCTTTACAAAAAAAACAAAACGATTTGACAACACACGTGTATAAAACCATATTTTGAAACTTACAGAAACCTACTCGGTTGTGCTTTCTGAAATGTCCGTTGCAGAAAAATACCATCCTATCAATATATTTTTTTACTTCCAGGTGCACAAGCCTATGAGATCAAAGCATTGTTTTGCATGTGACAGCTGTGTGGCACGACATGACCATCACTCTCTGTGGATTAATGGCTGTATAGGTAACTATGATGATCACGATTTTTAGTCAGTTTGTGAAGGATGAAGGAGACAAAATCTAGATATTATATTAGTATGTGGGCAAAAAATAAATGTAAGATAAATCATTATGTAGTGGGGGGTTAGCGCAGTGGGTTACTGGCCTCATTTCAGGAGGACTGTGTGTTTTATGATAAGTTTCACTCTAAATGTACACGTTTTCTAATCACTTCGGTGTGTTGCTGACTGCTGAGAAAAAAAAAGAAAAGTAACATGCTGTTTTAATGTTCTTGTTCAGGTGCTGGAAATCATCGCTATTTTTTCGGATTTGTGTTTTTCCTCTCGCTTGTTGGAGGGTGGATGTTCTATGGGACCATTGCGTGTAAGTATTTCATTTTATGGGGAGAGCTTCTATAAAATATAAAGGTGTCCCATTCATCTAGTAAACGGATTAACAGCCAACAGTGACAGGACCTGTGTGTGCGATTCTACAACCAGGTTATCGGTGACAGAAAATACATGCAAACTGATAGCTTTTGTAGGGCTATGTATTTGGTTATATTCCCAAAACTTCTGCCAGGGTGGTTCTTACAGGTTTCTTAATACGCTGCAGAAAAGCTTAGGAATGTCTAGATACACTGGTGTACCAGTTTGTAAGTGTATATATAGAACAAAATATGGACAAACTAAATGAGAAACCGGACCAAATGCTTTTTAATAGCTGTATGTTGGCTCCCATTTTCCACGGCCTGCAGTCCTTATCCAATTCCCTTTTATGGTCTCGAAATGAGCTACTGTAATGAGTTTGCAAAACATGCAAAAGCTCTTGTCCCCAGATATAAAGGCATGTTCTCTTATCACCTGACAAATGTGCCCAGGGGCAAACTACTGTAATACTTGTTTTACAGATTGGTCATCTCACTGCCCTACTAACTATCAGGAGGATGGCGTGTGGGGATTTGTGTCTCAGATCGTTTGCTGTTCTCCCTGGGTGATGCTTGTATTCGTTGTAGTTTTCATCCATACCTCATGGTCTTCTCTCCTGCTATTGACACAGCTGTATCACGTGAGTGCTCACAAAAAAAAAAAAAACACTATTGTGTATTGTTGTATAGCTTTTTATTGAACTCAATTATATTTATTTTTGTTGTATTGTATTTATGCTACATTATTTCTTTTTTTAAGATAGTACGGTACAAAAAATGTATAGGTTTTATAAATTGGTCAATTTTAAATGTTTAAAAGTAATTGGTAAAGGAGTATATATAAGGTGGATCTATGAAGTACGCATGTTTGAAAATTCATTCATTAAAGTAAAATGTTGAACCCTTTATTTAAGTCATAAAGCAGTCTTTAGGTAAGCGTGCTGTGTGGTAGGATCTCGAGACAAAGGATGTTTTGCATCTAATTAAGTGTAAGGTTGTGAGCCAGGGTCTTCTCTATTAAAATATAACAATGCTGGATTCATCTTGGATAAGGAGTTTATGAAAATAATAGTCTGATTAAATGAAATGTAAAACCATGTGTATCATTTTATCTGCAGATTGCTTTCTTGGGTTTGACTGTAACTGAAAGATTAAATCTTTTGAAGCGTTTAAAAAGGTCCAGGCATGCAATTTCAATAAGGCAAAACCCATACAAGTAAGTCTTTGCCTTTACTGATTCTTAACAAACTTATATATTAACGAAAACTGCAGTAATGTGTTATTTTATACAGCACAAGTATACTGTCTCCTTTCACTAATAATACTATAGAGCTGTTAATATACTGTGTGTTTGTGGACTTAATGGGAAGTTTACAATGTAATAATTTTTAAATTCTTATTATTGCTGTTATTATTATGTGCTGTTTTTAAATAATATTTTGTTTCTTTTCTTTTTGTTTTATTAGTTTGGGTTGTTTCAAGAACATTGTGAATTTCTTCCAGTTGAGGTGCTTTGGCCTGTTTAAACCAAACATCGTCGATTGGACTCAGCAGTACAGTGTATCTGTTCACTCGCAACAGTCAGTGCCTGGTGACTTGCAGGCAGTGTAAAAGGTTTATTGGTTTGGTAAATGATTGTAAATTCTAGACATTACAGCTATCAAAATTGCATTGCATATATATATATATATATATATATTTTTTTTTTATGTTGTCAGTTGTTATATGTTCTCTTGCGATGATTTAAGACTAACGAGAATGATTCCCTGAATATGTTTCCTGCTTTTGTATGATTAGTGAAAATAAGATTGAACATGCTCTTGATCACTAATGTCTAAGGTTAAAGAAGTCTGCAATAGCTCACCTGGTAAAAGCACAGCCGCACGGTGTACAGGGCGAGTCATACAGCGCAGGTTCGCGTCCTGGCTGTGTGGAGTTGCCGGTCTTCACTGGGGATTTTGAAGGGGACATCGCATTGGAACTGGCACTCCCGTGGTTAATGGAGGCAAAACCGGCAGGCTGCTTCTCCTTATTGCGCTACAGTGAACCCTGCTAGCAGGAGCCCAGTGAAGGGAAACAATTATTGGACTTTCTAAATTGGGGAGAAATAATTGGGCACAATAAAAATAAAAAAACAGATTGCAATAAAAACAAGATTTTATAAAACATACACAAGTCATCATTGGTTTGGAACCCCCTGTGTCCCAGTACTTTTACCTTACCTTTATTGAGGCGTATAGTGCAGTCTGTACAATATTCTTTGCAATATAGATATGCCTATGGTTTGTGCTGTTAGAATCTGTTTGGATAACTTTTGACGTTAAATATTTTGCCTGTTCAATGTGAACTGTTTTCTGTACATTTTATATTTTACTAAATTTTTGAAAAAATTAAGACATTAAAACCTTCTAATGGTTCCATGTTCTGCATTGTGTTTTCTGTGTATTTGGACCTTAGAAAGGGGTCACAAATGGAGATTAGATAAAGGGGCATTCAGAACAGAAAATAGGAGGCACTTTTTACACAGAGAATTGTGAGGGTCTGGAACCACCCCAGTAATGTTGTTGAAGCTGACACCCTGGGATCCTTCAAGAAGCTGCTTGATGAGATTCTGGGATCAATAAGCTACTAACAACCAAACGAGCAAGATGGGCTGAATGGCCTCCTCTCGTTTGTAACCTTTCTTATGATCTTAAAGTAATAGACCCTTGCTCAGTGTTCCTAATCCAGTATGAGAGATTATTATTATTTATTTTTTTTTTCTTAGCAGACGCCCTTATCCAGGGCGACTTACAATTGTTACAAGATATCACATTATTTTTACATACAATTACCCATTTTACAGCTGGGTTTTTACTGGAGCAATCTAGGTAAAGTACCTTGCTCAAGGGTACAGCAGCAGTGTCCCCACTGGGGATTGAACCCACAACCCTCCGGTCAAGAGTCCAGAGCCCTAACCACTACTCCACACTGCTGAGATGAATTGGGTCAAGGCCTAGACTACAAGCACAATCTTTGGATACATAAAAAGCACTGAAGAAATAACCATCTAGTTGACTTAGTTTTACCTTGTGGCTTTCTTAATTTGTGCTATTTTTGTTACACTGTTTTGTACTAGCTACTTATACACTTAGAACTTTTGGTTTATAAAACAAAGGATAAAGTTTGTGTTCTGCTGTTTTAAGCACAGTAACATTATTTTATTTAGTAACCTTGGATAAACACAAATCAATATCTTGGTTTGCATTATGCAGTTCGCTCCAATGCAGAATGTTGATTAATTGTTATTCATGCTTCTTTAAGCAAGCAGATCAAATCTGAATAATGAGACACGAGGTCCACAGTACTAGGTGAATTACCCAGTTTAAATGAATACATCCACAAATAAAAAAATCTAATTAAATCAACACTTATGAAGTATGTTTCTGATGTGGGCGTGTCTGGAATTGGAATAACAATGTTCCCTTATTTGAGCTGTTATTTAATCATCACCATTATAATAATCAGGCTTTGCAATTTTAGAGTTTGAAAATAATTCCAATATAATTGAACTTTATATAACAAAGCCAAACTAAACTAAAACTCAACAGAATAAAGGAACAATCATAAAATTGACGATTGGTGTATATCTAATTATATACTGTAAAAGATTAGAAGCATTACCTTGTTGTGGAACAAAAAGAAATACATATATCTGACAAACATTGCATTTCACTGCCTTTAATCAAAAGTAAAAACAAAGTAGTTATTTAAGTCAGTAGTGTGATAATAAGGAGATACAATAACATTTACATTTTTAAATTGAAGGGGGGGTGGGGGGGGATGCAAATGTTTCTAAATGTTTATGACAGTTTACTCTTGCTGTTCAGCACATCCCAGATTTCCAAGACCCATTCCTTTCGGACCGAAGTTCTTTGCATAACAAACTAGAAAAATAAGAAAACATGAAAAGGTTAGTACCATCTGTACTAAACTGCATCCATGCCAATTGTTTTTGAAGCTATCTTCATTAGGCTGTTCTTTGGCATAGGATTTCAGTTAAGGTAAGCGAGCCCAAAGGCAGATTTTATGAGAAAAAAAAAAAAATTGTTAATGGTATAAAACTGGCATGAAAAACAACGGCATTGCAGGGTAAAGAATTTAAATTAGATAAATCTCTTATTTATTTATTTTTCGTTGAAAGAATTGTGATCCTCTCCAAAAATATGCCTGAAATGTAGCACTTGCCACATCTACCCCACTGTGTTAACTTTGCTATACTTAATAATGTTGTTGGGTTTTTTCAGTGTTTTGACAGGGCAAATTTACCTTCTACTACCCCATAGAGTTCAAATAAACAGTTAAAAAAAAAAAAAAAAAAAAACTTGATCTAATGAACATGTTCAATTCTGTTATCATTTTTTAGATAACTAAATGTTTTTGTTTGACCTTTACAGTAGATTTCTCCATCTTTATCAGTCACTGTTGTCGATTCCAGGCTTTTCCCACAGAGGGCACACCGAAAGCATGTCTTATGCCAAGGCTGAAGAGATTTTAAAAAAATAATAAAAAAAAAAATCTGTTTTAATCGCAGTTTTGGTCAGTACATTATGCTATTCTTTATTTGATTATCCGTGTAAATGGAACATGCTGTCGTACAGGTTTTGTCACCCTGAACAAATCGACCAGGTTTAGTGCTCAGCAGTATATCTTGGGTGCTAAACAGAGCAGATAAAAAAATGAATTCTCCGGATCTTAAGACGTGTTCCTGAATTTGCTGCAGTGCTCTTTATCTGGTTAGCTTTGTCAATGTGCTTTGGAAAGATGTGCTCCCAATCCTGTAAGAACAGGGCACATCAGATAGCAGGAGCGGGACAAACCCAGCAATACTGTAAATGGCAATTCCTCTTGAAAAGAGGTTAATTCTTATGCTACAAATGGAAGTCGTTTAAGAATCTTACCCAATATGTTTTCCAGCTGGGACAGATTAATTGGGAAAGAATATTTTGCAAGTAATTAAAGAGCCTTTGAGTTTGAACTGGAATATTAAATGTGACATTTACATATAAATGAGAATAGATTTGTGTATTTGTTCAGATGTTTCAATGTAATACAGGCTCGTGCTATATAGCTTGTGTATGTTTTGTGACAATGAATATCTCCTAATTTATGAACATGAAGTGTCTTTTTAGAAGTCATAGCTGAGCAAGCAAACTTAACCCTTTAAAGTCCTCACATACCTTCCCCCCTCCCATCATCTTTTCTGCAGCATAGACAGATTTGGAACACCGAGAGCACTTCTCTGCACCACCAAACTTCTGAGCAAATTTGTTAGAGTTGGAATTCGTTGCTGGGCGGTGAGGCTTTGATCTTGTGTAAACAAACAAACAAACAAACAAACAAACAAACAAACAAAAATAACATTATATTAACAATATTCTTAAACAAACACTATACATCAGCAGCCAGTAGGTACAATGTTCAACGTGTTATTCGTTTATTAAAATTTAGCAAACTTTATGTTATGTCAAGACTTTTTTTTTTTTTTTCAATTGCTAAATGTTTTAACAATACTAAAATTTAGTCGATACATTATTACACTTCTGTTAATTTTCATGAATTGGACCCTGGAATTAAGTCTTTTTCTTCTCATGAATTCCTGAGGATTTAACATGTTTTAAGTGTTACACACCATATCACAACCTTTACAATATGCTCTTCATTTCACTACCTGCAAGGCATTTGTTACACAATACTAGACCAAATTATGCAACTTTTAACTTCAACAAGCAGCAAACCCTTTTCATCAGTTGATATTCCTGATGTTTTACTCCACTCACTGCTGTGGTTCAACCCCTAGCTGCTCCCCTGTGTCCGAGCTTAGGGCTCCTGCACCCTGTCCATAGCCATAGCCCTTTGGACCGTACTTCTTCCCATAGCACGTCTTGCAGTATATTTCAGACTCGTGAGCTGCTACCGTAGTGCTGTCTAGCCCTTTCCTGCAGACCACTAGAAGAAAGTGAAGAGCAACAGATAATGTGAATACTGGAACAAGAAACCTAGAATAATTCATGGTTTTAATAATGTAATGTGCTAATGATTTCAACCCCCAGAAAAGTAAGTGAAAGCTACACCAGATTTAGTGGTTAAACTAAAATCTAAAACCAAAAAAAGACATTTGCAGGTTAAAATGATTAATATAAAATAACTGTTGTATTGTATATAACACTGGCATGATCAACCTGATGTTATTTTGTGCCATGTAGATGTACACCTATATAGAAGGGAGCTTTAGACTCTTAATAGAACTGTATTATAAATTCCAGGATGTTACTCTCTATCAGTTCTGCTGGAAACCTACTGATAACCATCAGATACTTTGGGAATACAAGAATGAGGGAAATCCTGACAAGAGACACACTGTTTCTCTGTCAGTCTGGGGGAAAGAATTTAAATTTGCCCCAACAGATTGTGCAATTAGTTGAACAAGCTGTAAACCCGTCAGCTGCTAACAGCAACTGCTCCCATCACAAAAGGAGCTTTTTCAGGTCCAGATATGAAGTCTCTTGCTAATTGTTTAAAGAAAATGACTGCTGATAGATTGGAAACTGAATTTCTGCTATTGATGAGCCATTGTTTTGTTTACCATATTGTAAAGTAAGAAATATCAACTTATAGTTGAAGTCTTCTTTACCAAGAAACATTCTTGTAACTTTATTTTGGATTTTTATTTTTAAATACTTTTTATTATTTTCTATTTTAATGCTGAACAAAAAAAAAAAAAAAAAAAAAATCCCATATATGCACCAACTACCTTTATGCAATCTTACAATGTCATAATTTTGGGCACATGTTTTCACATGCTAGTACAAATCTTTATCACATGCTAATACAAATCCTAAGCTTATCATTCTACTTTTTGTTTAGCACCCTACCAAACCACAGAAGAGCACTCACTGCAGATGAAGCATGTTTTGTGGAAACTGCGTCCATTGCACTGCATTTCCTCTGCATGGTACACAGTCTTCTCACAAGCAGCACACTTCACTCCACCTCCCCAGGTAGACATCTTTATAAAAGCAGTGGTCAGCTGGAAGGGAAAAGTACCGACCTGATACTTTAGATAGGATTCACTTTCTTAGCAAAGTCTACAAATGCCGTTCAGCCACTTCTT
Source organism: Acipenser ruthenus (assembly GCF_902713425.1). Taxonomy (NCBI): domain Eukaryota; kingdom Metazoa; phylum Chordata; class Actinopteri; order Acipenseriformes; family Acipenseridae; genus Acipenser; species Acipenser ruthenus. The sequence goes on from NW_026707570.1 coordinate 22,334, forward strand.
TCATGATATGCATAGCGTTACAATATCCACATGGCTGTGTTCAGCTGCTCTGGGGAGTGATATCCCTTTAGTCTTACAGTAATTCAAATAAATGGGCATGCTGGTTTTTAATGTGTAGCGTTTTCTTCAAGGCAAGTCCTGTCTTCAATGAATATACAGCTACTCATATTCACTGTAATAATTTAGGTGGGTTAAAATCATGAAATATTGTGATGTATTATGAATAAAGTAGAAAGTCATGTTTGGTCAATAATAGATAATTAAACTGAATGAAAAAGGCTGTTACAAATGTTTGACCAGCACCAGTTACAGCCTTCCTATAAAGGCTTGATAAGGTATCAGGTGACTGTCAGGCTAAGCGTTCCTTAGGCCACCATTGATTACAGCGACAAAGCCATCCCAAATGTCTGAAATGTCCCAGATAAGAGTCTAAGAATAGTGGCTTTATGAAGCCCATTGTAATGTGCTGATAAAGTTCTGCCAATAATGCCCTTTCAACAATTTTAAAGTGACTTATCATATATTCAATATGTATCACACTGTGCTGCTGTTTAGTTATCTGTTATTTGATAAAAAAAAGAGAAAAAGACCCCCCTTTCCCATAACAAACATAGCCTTCTATACAAATTGAAATTCTGAAATGTGCTAACTGCCATTAATGTGGAGGTAGAAGTGTTAACTATCATAAGTCTTCAGTTTTTAGTTCATGTAATAATGGTGGAGACTGTAACTGGCATATCATCTCCCACAGGTTTCCTAAATGTTACACTCCCTTTACTAGTGTACACTAGTTTAACTCTATTGAGCAAGGTCAGTTAAAATAAGCAATTAATCTCAGTTTGATATCTCCGGTATCTAAATACTATAACTACAGTATATATTATACAGTGAGTCATGTATAATAAATGATGTTTATTGCTATTATATTCTATAAATAACTTATTAAAAAAATGAATGCATTAGACTATATTTTGAGGTAACTGACTGCCAGAAAAAAAAAAAGTCTTGGGTTTTCAATTAAGACACATTTTGACATAATCTAATGTATCAGACATGCACAATAAATGCATTAGCCAGAGGCATGTGAAAGAAAAAAAACACACGTAAATGAATCAATCAATCATATTTAAAGTGACACTCATGCTGGATTCACAGATTAACTGTGACTGGAAGTGTTTCATAGCACTCGGCTTGATGGAGGAAAAAAATGTAAATAAATGATCGTGTTAAGAAAGAAGAGTTGTAAACATGGATATAATGTTAGTAGCATACTGTAAATAAACTGTATAAAACATATTTACATTAAGTGTTAAACTCACAACATAAACATACAATAATGTAGGCTAACAAATACACTTAACTAGGTTTTAGGAATGGTTTGCCTAAATATGTTCACACACTACATACCAAGACTTCAGCTACCCTTGTTAATTCCAATGCGGATTCCAGATCTCTCTTTGTGAGACTGAAATGAGAATGATCTCAAACCGGACTGCTTTATATACTGGACCCCCTTCATTAGTAGCGCAATGGGTACGAGTGTCAAAATTAAGCAATCTTCCCAAAATAACTTGTGAGATAAAGCCTGTGTCTAATAAAAGTAACAGCGCTGTTGTCTAGGGCCTGGCAAATTTAAATCAACGTAACCATGTGTTACTTTAACTGGTGTCTCTGTGCACCTGCACTTAACCTAAATATTGTATGATGTATATTTTTGCAAACATGAAATGTCATCAGTGGTCAGCTGTCAATTTTCTTCATAATCCTGTTTTCTTTCCTGCATATTTTAAATAATGTTGCATTGATGCAATTGATGGTATCTATAAGTCTTTGGTCTGTTGAGCAGGTGGTACAACAGAATTTATACAAAGTAAAATATTCATATAAAGTAAAACCATCAGTTACGATTCAATCATGTGACACTAATGATGTTAGCAGGCCTCTTGTGTGCCGCATTAGCCTACTCTGAAGTACACATTTTCACTTAAAAGCACCTTGTTTTGGGTTTGTATT
>NW_026707571.1:0-15000 GCF_902713425.1 Acipenser ruthenus
GCCTGTCCTGTGAGGATGAAGATGTAGTTTCAGTGTTTAATGCTCATCCCCTCACTGTGTGTCTGTGTGTTCTTGTCTCTTGACAGGTCTGTGAGGATGAGAAGGTCTCCACAGTCTGGAGTCTGGTCTCTGACAGGCTCAAAATACCTGTCAATCAACAGGGACTCCTCTACAAAGGCAAGGCGCTGGCAGGTAGGCTGAACAGCACAGCACAGCACAGCACAGCACAGCACAGCACAGCTCACCCCTCCTCTCACCCCTCGCCTCATCCCTCCTCTCACTCCTCGCCTCACCCCGGGTCAGTGTGGCACAGCCTGCCTGCTCTTCTGAACAAACACTTCAGCCCTGCCGACGCAGTGAGAGTCTGGAGCAGCAACACAAGGTAACCTGAACACAAACACACACACTGCTATACACACACACACAGACACACAGTGAGAGTCTGGAGCAGCTACACAAGGTAACCTGAACAAAATAAACACACACACTGCTATACACACACACACACCGACACACACACACACAGACAGAGACGCACACACAATCACAGCTGCAGCACACACACTCTGAAATGCAGGTGTAGAGCAGCGTGTAGTTGTGACTCTGTGTCTCTCCCTCTGCCTCTCTCTCAGGATTACGAGCGGAGGCTGCGCTTGTTGAGCCTGGATGATATGGAGCGGCTTGCGACCCGCATGCTTCACCCTGAGGCTGTGGAGTGCATGGAGCTGTCCTTCCTGGACTGAGGAATACTGCTGCTGCCCTCTCTTCTCCCCCTCTCCTCTCCACCTCTCCCCTCTCTTCTCCCCTCTCCCCTCTCTCCTCTCCTCTGTACTCTCTCCTCCCCCTGTCCTCTTCTCTCCTTAGTTTGTTTAAAAGAATAGAAGCACACCCAGTGAGCAAGGTATTGAGCAGCCCCACATCCCGCTTCACTATACCGCTACATATTGACTGACTGTTCGCATTGTGTGTGTTTGGTAAGACAAACCACATTTTCTACTTCTACTTTCTACGATTGGGCAAGTCAGCGGTTGTTTGATAACAGAACATAAAACATCACAGAGCGGGTTGAACTGCATTGCTGCAAATCAAGGCCCTTTCAAATGTGTACCTTCCCAGCTCAGGTATTGCTGAGGTAAAGAGACACTTCCTACAGGAGGACAGGACGTTGTCAAGGAGGGGATGTCGTCACGTGTCCTGAGGGCTTTCTTAAAAACATTGTTTTATTATTTCTAAGCGTACGTTGTTACTGCCTTTTAGCTCTTGAGCATAATAATCTCAATCCCGTTTGAAATGACACTAAGTGCATTTGCATGGTGCAGATGAGGGATGTCGCTTCACTCGAGGCTTGTGTACTGATGAAGATGTAGTTTCAGTGTTTAATGGTTATCCCCTCACTGTGTGTGTGTGTGTGTGTGTGTGTGTGTGTGTGTTCTTGTCTCTCGCCTGTCCAGTGAGGATGAAGATGTAGTTTCAGTGTTTAATGCTCATCCCCTCACTGTGTGTTTGTGTGTTCTTGTCTCTTGACAGGTCTGTGAGGATGAGAAGGTCTCCACAGTCTGGAGTCTGGTCTCTGACAGGCTCAACATACCTGTCAATCAACAGGGACTCCTCTACAAAGGCAAGGCGCTGGCAGGTAGGCTGAACAGCACAGCACAGCACAGCACAGCTCAGCACTCAGTTAAAAAGGATGCATGTTATTCTACATATATCTATTAACAGTAACACCTGCAAACAAAGTGTTTTCAATCTTTTATCATCTTTGAGTTGCATGAAGTGTTTTAACCCTATGCTGCCTACGGGGAATAAACATATCCGGTCATAAACATGATGCCTTTCTGTTTAAACACTTGTAGTTTTGGAACCTTAAATCAGAAATGAAAACCCAATACACCTACAGAAAGGCATTAAGTAGATCTTTCCATTGATGTAATTTATTTTGTTGTGGGGTGATTTTATTTTTATTTTCATATGAGCTACACCTCCCCAAAAATTATCGAAATATGAAAAATAATAAATAATATTTTTAAAAATTGGTCAATTTCAACCTCTTTCCAAGAGTTATATATATATATATATATAAAAAAAACTAGAGTATATTGTAGCTGCACAATTTTCCAAGGAATTCAAATCTGAAATCAGAATTGAAATATCTTGCACAGTTGCAGAGCTAGATAAGGTTTTGCAATGCCTAGTATTTTACAAAAATCAACCTCCGAAATGGCAAAGGCAGACCAGGGTTAAAACTTGGCAAAAAGTGAGACTGGAAACACTGTTGCCCTGTTTGAGATACAATTATATTTCAGTATAAAAATAAAGAAACAACACACAAGTTATCAAGTAAAATGTTTAATTTTTTTATTTGGAAAAAAAAGTATATTACAAATAAAACTTTGAAATTAAGAATTTTATTTGGGAGGGAGGGAGACAAAAAAAATAAAACGTTCCATATTGTGCTGTATATATTTATTTTCAAAACTACCCTGCAGTTGAAGTGCTGGACTGGGGCTCCTCCAGATCACTCTCCTCCTCCTCCTCATCCTCCTGCAGCAGCTCTTCATCAGGGAGGTCCTCCTCCATGGCGTACATGCCCTCGATCTCTTCCTCAGTCAGGGCCCTCCTCCTCTTCAGTGACTGAACCACATGCTAGAGCTGATTGTCTCCATCCATTTTCTGGCTTTCACACACCCACATAAAACATTAAAATAAATACCAATTAATAATAATAATATTAATACTAATATTAATATTCTGCTCCATCCTTTTTCACACACATAAAAAAGTAAACAAGTAATAAAATACATGGCTAAATAATAATAGTGACAACAGCTAAATAATGTTTGCTGTTTACACACAGTAAACGAGTAATAAAATACATGGCTAAATAATAACTACAGCTAAATGTCTTTGTTTTTTACATAGGCTACATACACAACGTAAAAATAAAAACTAAACAAGGTGTTTTCCTCATTCTTTTACACATCGAATAAAAAGTTAAAAAATAATAGATGCAAAATTAAATAATAACGACTACAGAGAAATAATGAATCGACTAGAAAAAGTAAAACACAGACGTACACAAACGCCTAACTTTGCATCACATGCGATAGACCTGTTAGTTTTGCCTTCTCTCCTGAGGAAAAACAAGTCTAAAATAAAACCGTATGTGAAACTATAAGAAAGATGTTTAACAAAACAAACAAACAAAACAAAACGTGGTGTTGGTACAGTAGCTCCTCTCGTCTACAGCAGTCATGAAGTTATCCCTGCCCAGCAAGCAAGCACACACACAAGAGACACAGCGAAAACAAAACAAAAATAAACACTGCAGATGTACTCAGCACAAAAAAACAATATCAAGTTGAAAAAAACAACAACAACAATATGGTTAATTAGCCCAAGTACCTCCCGTTTAGATGATATGTAGATTAGCACTCTTGGGATTGTAAAACTGGAGATACAGAGCTTCGACTCTGCTGTGCACTCAGTCACAATGGCGCCAGCAGAGACTCGCCCTTGTAATCAAAATATTATATGTCCCGCCCACCCTAGCCCTAAACCAATGGTATCATGACAAGCCCCGTAGTCATGGCTATGACTCATACTTTAAAAAAACAAAATTGCTGATTGGACGGCAGAGATATGACGTGTTTTGTCATCGTAACAAAAGTTATGAAATTACACCGAGTCAGCAGCTGAGAGTTAATCTACCTGGTCTTGAATCTCTCCTGTTTCTCCCCCTCCCTCTCTCTCTCTCTCTCAGATGAGCACAGACTGTCACACGACTCCATCGCTCCCGATTCCAAGCTGAACTCGTTGTGACGCCCCCAACAGAGAAAGTGTCACCCTCGCAAGAACAGCACTCCCTGTGTCACCCCTCCTCTCAGACCTCACCCCTCACCCTCGCCTCACCCCTCCTGTCACACCTCACCCCTCGCCACACCCCTCCTCTCACACCTCACCCCTCCTCTCACCCATCGCCTCAACCCTCCTGTCACCCCTCGCCCCTCCTCTCACCCCTCGCCTGACCCCTCCTCTTACGCCTCGCCTCACCCCGGGTCAGTGTGGCACAGCCTGCCTGCTCTTCTGAACAAACACTTCAGCCCTGCCGACGCAGTGAGAGTCTGGAGCAGCAACACAAGGTAACCTGAACACAATAAACACACACACACAGTGAGAGTCTGGAGCAGCTACACAAGGTAACCTGAACACAATAAACACTGCTACACACACAATCCTAGCTGCAGCACATGCACAGTGTTATACAGACACACACAGACACAGCTGTACAGTGACACAGACGCACACACAATCACAGCTGCAGCACACACACTCTGAAATGCAGGTGTAGAGCAGCGTGTAGTTGTGACTGTATCTCTCCCTCTGCCTCTCTCTCAGGATTACGAGCGGAGGCTGCGCTTGTTGAGCCTGGATGATATGGAGCGGCTGGCGACTCGCATGCTTCACCCTGAGGCTGTGGAGTGCATGGAGCTGTCCTTCCTAGACTGAGGAATACTGCTGCTGCCCTCTCCACCTCTCCCCTCTCTTCTCCCCTCTCCCCTCTCTCCTCTCCTCTTTACTCTCTCCTCCCCCTCTCCTCTCCTCTCCTTACTTTGTTTAAAAGAATAGAAGCACACCCAGTGAGCAAGGCATTGAGCAGCCCCACATCCCGCTTCACAATACCGCTACATATTGACTGACTGTTTGCATTGTGTGTGTTTGGTAAGACAAACCACATTTTCTACTTTCTGCTATTTTAAAAGGAGCCCAGTTTGGTGCAGGAGGCTTGTGGGTAACAGAGTTGTTTTTGCTGGGGACTGCAGCCCTTCCATTACCATTGCTCGTAGAGGGGAGATTGTTTTACTTTCAAGCCTTTTTCTTTAATAAATCTGGACGTTTGGAAATACATACTGTGTGGGCGTTTCCCTTCTTCATGGCTCCATGCAGCATCCTGTCACACAACAAGCCCTGAAAGAGGATCTATACATATTTATTCTCAATCACCAGGCAGTAATCCCAGCTACAATACAGACACACAACGTGTCACTTTTATTGGCTGAAACTTTAAACTACGACTAGAAGCCTCTGAAGCCTTTTCATGGCCCTCCACCTGTCCTTGATCAGAACGCTGTCCTTCCTCTAAGGGGTCGCTTTCCATGCTAATCTTCCGTTTCCTCTGCAGAAAGGATAGGACAGTGTTCACAGAGCTCCCGCAAAGCCAAGACATCCAGGCTCTTGTGCTGCTTTGCTCCCCAGCGCCCGAGTGCTTGCTGGCAGTGCTGAGGCACGCTCACCCTGAACAGCAGCGCTAGCTTTGTCTATTGAGGAAGGCTTGGCGCTCCCGTTGGTTCATCAGTAATAATGATTTAGTGGAGACAGTACAGTGCTCGGGGGGGATGAAAGTTTACATCAGAATAGAAACTTTGCACAAAGTCAACCTGCTGGAAGTGGAATCATTTCTGCTGCGCAGCTTCAGATTCCACAGCTTGACGAAGAACACAATATAAAAAACACATGTTCCTCTGGAAGCCACACAGTTATTATATATATGATTAGTGTTAACACTCATAGCATTGACCTGGTATCCCTGGTATTTACCTCCGAGCCCTGCTGTGTAACAGGGGTGTTTCATAATCCCTCCTCTCTTCAGTGGCATGAAAGACTGCAACTGTGCAGTCAGCGCCAGGATTCTCAACTCCTGCAGTGCGACCTCTGACAAGGGAAGTGAACCTCATATACAAGGTTAGACAACAAGGCAGTCACAAGCAGACAGGTGGTGCAGTGGGCTAGTTCACTAGCATGCTGTGCTGCTTACCTTGGGGGACTGAGTTCAAATCCCGGTGAGTTCCTTGTTTGTTTTCAATGACTTGGTTAATTTCTTATATAAGACAATGAAAAAGCAGACTACTCCGTGGAAGTAAGATGGACTGGGTTCAAATCCAGGCGAGTTCTTTGCTTGTTTCAAAGAATGTGTTAATTGAGCTCATATATAGTGTGAACCAAAGCTTTCCTGTGGGAGCTGGTGGCGCAGTGGCTATGCTGATGGCCTTCTCTCCCTGAAGACGGTGGTTCGAATCCTGGTCCCGGAGGCGAGTTCCTGAGGTAAGTAATGCTGTTGGTTGTGAGTCATGGTGGTGGTTGTAAATCTGGGTGTTGACTGTAAGTAATGATGCAGGTTGTAACTAACGATGTTGGTTGTGTCTCCACAGACGGAGGAGGGCCGTGTGCCCTGAAGAGGAGCCGGAAGAGGATGAAGAGGGGGCTTGGGCCCCCGGCCGCGGGGGGAGTGGAAGACGGGGGTGTTGGTACCATGGGGGAAGGAAAAGCAGGAGGTGTAAACATGGGGGAGCAGGCAGGGATGTTATCTTGCCTTTTGCCCTGCAATGGGCCCAATCAGCTGAGCTCTAGAGATGATTATAGGACAAAATATATCTTTAACGCTCCCTGTCAGATGGCAGTGCAAAAGGAATATCCCTGCCTGCTCCCCCATGTTTACACCACCTCCTTCTTCTTCTTCTTCTTTTCCTCCTCTCTGGTACCAACACCCCCATCTTCCACTCCCCCCACGGCCGGGGGCCCCAGCCCCCTCTTCATCCTCTTCCGGGCACACGGCCCTCCTCCGTCTGTGGAGACACAACCAACATCGTTAGTTACAACCTGCATCATTACTTACAGTCAACACCCAGATTTACAACCACCACCATGACTCACAACCAACAGCATTACTTACCTCAGGAACTCGCCTCCGGGACCAGGATTCGAACCACCGTCTTCAGGGAGAGAAGGCCATCAGCATAGCCACTGCGCCACCAGCTCCCACAGGAAAGCTTTGGTTCACACTATATATGAGCTCAATTAACACATTCTTTGAAACAAGCAAAGAACTTGCCTGGATTTGAACCCAGTCCATCTTACTTCCACGGAGTAGTCTGCTTTTTCATTGTCTTATATAAGAAATTAACCAAGTCATTGAAAACAAACAAGGAACTCACCGGGATTTGATCCCAGTCCCACAATGTGAACAGCACAGCATGCTAGTGAACTAGCCCACTGCACCACCTGTCTGCTCGTGACAACCCAGCTTTGCACAGAAGCCCTTATATCATCCTCTTTATATTATTTGTATGCTTAGACCACTGACCCCTTGTCCTGTTACGTAAACACAAGTCTATCAAAATAGGTAAAGTGTTTGAAAATGAAAAGGAAACTCCTGCTCTGGGTTTGAACCCGCTACCCAGGGAATCACGGGTCTCTGCTCTACCAACAGAGCTATCCAGCCGACTGGTGCTGATGTTGTTTGAAACACATTATTACATTGTGTGGTGAGGACCTGGGGGCGAAGAGGTGATTCTTAGCTTTGTTTAATTTGTGATGAACTGGATTCAAAACCAAACCTTATAAACAGGTAAGTTTAACAATATTTTTGAAATCAATAGATTAACACTTGTGCTTTACATGTGACTTGAACCAACAACCTTGGAAGTCAGAATCCAGTGCTCTACCACCTGTGCTAGCCAGAGAGCTACTATCTCCTGCTGCCAAATGACCTCCAGTACATTAACTAATGATTTGTACAAAATGTATATCACTCCATTGGAAATATCCAATAAAAGAGTCACTTCTATCATGTCTTTGACAGATTCAAACTACAAGGTGCTGTGAGAACAGAAGATTTCAATCTGTATCCTGGATATGATCCCAGTCTCTCAAGGGAAAGAGCATTTAAGCACAGGGACTGACCCCACTGCACCACCTAGCAGCTGTCCCTGAAGTTAGATTTACATTGCCTACAAGGTAAAATAACCAACTTGAAAAAAAAAACAAGAAAAACATGCACGTTGCATGGGGTTTGAACCACCAACCCTGGGAATCAGGGCCCTGTGCTCTCCCAACTGAGCCATCCTACCAGCTGTACTGCTGCAGTCATTTGTGACTTGAACTGGACTAATGATCTGTACAACATGGAGGTGATTACTGCCTTGAAAATATCCAATAAAAGAGTCACTTCTGTTGTATCTGACAGATTCAAACAAACAGACGCCGTGGAGAAACAAAACAAGCACACAACACAAGACTTCAAACACAACGCTGGGGTTTATTTATCAATTCTTTTTTAAGTCTCTTAATCAGAGAACACCAGTCATGCTGTGCCATTGAATTGTGGGTCTGGTTTTAAACTCAGTTCACTTGTCCTGTGAACTGGCTTTGAACCCAGACCTCCAAGGTGAAAGGCAGGCAAAGCTAGTGAACTAGCCCACTCCACCACCTGGCTGCTTGTGACAAACCAGCACTCTAACCTGGTATATGAGATTCACTTCCCTTGTCAGAGACTCCACACGCATGCTGAGTTGCATGCCACTGAAGAGAGGAGGGATTATCAAACCCAACCCTATTATACGGCAGCTCTATAAGGTAAATGAAACAATATTTCTGAAAATGAGGGGAAAAAAACATAACGTGTGTTTCATGTGGGACTTGAAACAGCTGTTAAGAGAATCTGAAGCCGATACGCTACCAACTACACCAATCAGAAAGCTCTCAAAGCACCTCAGATGCTCCCCAGTATTTGAATTCTTCATGAGTGCAGCTGAGGGGTTGCAAGGATGCTGAAATAGACCAGCAGCTCAGACCCCCTGCTGAGTTTACCTTTAACATTACATCAAAGATTCTGGAACAATAAATGTAAAAAATAAGGCATTTAACATCACATTGCATTTTTCTGCCAAGGTTTGAACCCTGTCCACCAATAATCACATTAATGCAAACCTAGCCAACCAGACTCCTGTGCTATCTATCGGCTTAAGGTGGGATCGTGTGTGACATTGTCTATAAGGTTCATTCTTTAAAAATGAAAGTACAGCACACTGAACTCAGTGCACCAAGTGTAACCCACACAAGAGAAGCATGCAATTCCTCGTTATTCCACTGGTCGGCGTGTTTTTTAACTTTTTTTTTAAATGTAAATGTTTTTCATGAAAATATCACTTTGTTTTTTGACAAAAAAAAAATACAACATTGAAACGCACTAGGATGTAAACAGTGGACTAATAAACCAATAACTCGAACATTTAATAATACAAAATAATAAAATCAGTGTGAAATGAATGAAAAACGACTTAGGCATACTTGCAGCAGTAGGAGGTTATGGATTCTGAAATCTCATGACCTCCTATTGATGAATGTATGCTCAAGACTCCACCCAGCGACGGAAAGAGTTAATGCACGTCCAAAACCATACTGAGCCAGCCAGAGTGCTGAGAATCACACAAAAACCAGACGCGCTCAAAGGCCCAGGCGGGGTGCCTGAATCCAAACCATACCGAGCGAGCCAGCCAGAGAGCTGCCGAACACCACACTGAGCTGCACAGCACGGCTTCAATTCATATACCGAGCGAGCCAGCCAGAGAGCTGCCGAACACCACGCTGAGCTGCACAGCACGCTTCAATTCATATACCCAGAGAGCCAGCCAGAGAGCTGCCGAACACCACGCTGAGCTGCACAGCATGGCTTCAATTCATATACCGAGCGAGCCAGCCAGAGAGCTGCCGAACACCACGCTGAGCTGCACAGCACGGCTTCAATCCATTCTGTGTACAATAAATACATTGGGGCTCATTTCCTGCATTTGAGGACACCAGATCAGACAACTGGACCACCTTGCCCGCTTTCGTGGCACTTGCTTTATCAATAAGGAGAACATTTTTGAAGAGAAAAAGAGGAATATACACATGCAATCAGCACCTGGTGGGTTTGAACCCAGAATTCTAGGAAACAGAATCCCACACTCTACAGGTGAGCTATCCAGCCTGCTTATGAAGGGGCTTGGTCAAAGCATTATTACATGTTGTGATGTAGACCTGGGGAGCCATAAACAGCTTGAGAGACACGTGACAAAATGGATTTAAAACCAAGCTCACAAAAGGTCAAAATGAATTTATATGAAGAAGAATATACATGCGGGACTTGAACCCGCTACCGTGGGAATCACAGTCCCCTGCTTTACTGACAGAGCTATCCAGCTGACTGGTTCTCCTACTGCGTGAAACACATTATTATATTGTGTTAATTTGATTCACAGCTTCGTTTCATTTGTGACTTGAAATGGATTCCAACCCATCTCACTTCCACGGAGTAGTCTGCTTTTTCATTGCCTTATATAAGAAATTAACCAAGTCTTTGAAAACAAAGGAGAAATGCACCTGGATTTGAACCCAGTCCCCCACAGCAACCAACACAGCATACCAGTGAACTAGCCCACTGCACCACCTGTCTGCTTGTGACAAGCTGGCATTGCAGAGAAGCCCTTATATCACCCTCATTATATTATTATTTGTATGAAACGATGTCCTGTTATGTAAACCCAAGTCTATCAAAATGGGCAAAGTGTTTGAAATGAAAATGAAACACATACCCTTAGCAAGGGTTTCATCCCGCTACCATGGGAATCACAGTCCCCTGCTCTACCAACAGAGCTATCCAGCTGACTGGCTCTCCTGCTGCTCTACCAACAGAGCTATCCAGCTGACTGGCTCTCCTGCTGCTCTACCAACAGAGCTATCCAGCTGACTGGCTCTCCTGCTGCGTGAAACACATTATTACATTGTGTGGTGTGGACCTGGGGGCTAAGGGGATTCTCAGCTTCGTTTCATTTGTGACTTAAACTGGATTCAAAGCCAAACCTTATAAACCTGATAAAAAGGTAAATTTAACAATATTTTTTAAATCGACAGATTAACCAACAACCCTGGAAATCAGAGTCCAGTGCTCTACCAATTGAGGCAGCCAGACAACTGCTCTCTCCTGCTGTCAAATGACCTCCAGTACATTAACTAATGATTTGTACAAAATGCAGATCATTGGAAATATCCAATAAAAGAGTCACTTCTATCGTGTCTTTAACAGATTCAAACTCCAAGGTGCTGTGAAAACAGACGATTTCAATCTGCAGCCTGGATTTGATCCCAGTCTCTCAAGGTAAACAGCATTTAAGCACAGGGACCAACCCCACTGCGACACCTAGCAGCTGTCCTTGATGTTAGTTTTACATTGCCTACAAGGCAAATTAACCAACTTGAAAAAAAAAAAAACCAGAAAAACAGGCATTGTGAATGGGGTTTGGACCACCAACCCTGGGAATCAGGGCCCTGTGCTCTACCAACTGAGCCATCCTACCAGCTGTACCACTACACTCATTTGTGACTTGAACTGGACTAATGATTTGTACAACATGGAGGTGATTACTGCCTTGAAAATAGCTAAAATAAAAGAGTCACTTCTATTGTATCTTTGACAGAGTCAAACAAATACGGGCAGTAGTGTGGAGTAGTGGTTAGGGCTCTGGACTCTTGACCGGAAGGTTGTGGGTTCAATCCTAGGTGGGGGGGGACACTGCTGCTGTACCCTTGAGCAAGGTACTTTACCTAGATTGCTCCAGAAAAAACTCAACTATATAAATGGGGAATTGTATGTAAAAAATAATGTGATATCTTATAACAATTGTAAGTCGCGCTGGATAAGGGCACATGCTAAGAAAATAATAATAAATAGACACACCCCCACCCCCAGTGAGCTGATTAATTCAGCGTGGCTTTGTCAAGCAGGTTACAACAATGGGCAAAGCAGGCAGTGCACTTTATGAAGACAGGCAGAACGAAGCTCTTGCTATTCCTTATTCAATGCTGCCATCGTGTGGCCATTTAGTAGAACTGTTGATTTTAATAAAGATAATTTTCTTTAATTTAAAAAAAAAAAGTTTTATCTTAACACAGCTCAGTTGCCCATTGTAATGACTCGGACTAACCTTACCACTGTGCAAAAACAAAGACATTTCCGATACATTCTTAAAATCATAATAATAATCACAATAAATAAAACACAAAAAATAATGACAATGTACAGGAAATAGACTTTATATCACAGTGCAGAGCTGTGACAAGATGAAGGGAGCTTGAGGTTGTTCAGTCTAAAGCACTTCCCATTGTAGATAAAAAAAAAAAAAAATCAATCTCACGCCAGGCTGAGAACGGAGCTGCTTTTGTTTTGTTTAATTCCTTGTTTGTTGGTAACGCAAAAGCTCACAGCCAGACAAGTACAGCAGCAGACTTCATTAAAACACACACAATAAACGGTACAGTACATGCTGTAGTTACGGACTCTAGAGCTGTGTGTTTAAGATGCAGTGATTTGCGGTTCCAAACCCCCATAAGAGGCTGTGTGCTCCAGTGGGCAAAGAAAAGGGCTTGCAGGGAAATAGGCATCACACATGCTTTCATTTTTTAATTGTTATTTGTCAAATAGCGAGTTAGAGATCATGTACATTTCCTTTACTTGTTTTTTTAAACACAACTTCACCGTCAAAAAGTACATTTTCCAACACAGATTCTCAAATAAATAAAGTCCATCATTATTGCAGGGAAGACTGCAAGACAAACTTGCAGGTCCTCTTCAAAGATTAACAAATGGCTAAAACACACAAGTCCATTGTCCCAGCCCCAAACAAACTTCTGCAGCAGTGAGCTGGACAGCTGACCAGGGGATGCACATGGATGCAAATGCATGCACATGGATTAGGGAGTGGTAAACATGTAGAAAACAGAAAGTACTGCTTAGAGGAGAAACCTCAAAATGGAGCAAGGTAACCAGTGGTGTACCACAGGGATCAGTATTGGGTCCTCTGCTATTCCTAATCTACATTAATTATTTAGATTCTGGTATAGTAAGCAAACTTGTTAAATCTGCAGACGACACAAAAATAGGAGTGGCAAACACTGTTGCAGCAGCAAAGGTCATTCAAAATGATCTAGACAGCATTCAGACCTGGGCAGACACATGACAAATGAAATTTAATAGAGAAAAGTGTAAAGTATTGCATGCAGGCAATAAAAACGTGCATTACAAATATCATATGGGAGATACTGAAATTGAAGAAGGGAACTATGAAAAAGACCTAGGAGTTTATGTTGACTCAGAAATGTCTTCCTCTAGACAATGTGGGGAAGCTATAAAAAAAATGCCAACAAGATGCTTGGATATATTGTGAGGAGTGTTGAATGTAAATCAAGGGAAGTAATGTTAAAATTTTACAATGAATTAGTAAGACCTCACCTAGAATATTGTGTTCAGTTCTGGTCACCTTGTTACAAAAAGGATATTGCTGCTCTAGAAAGAGTGCAAAGAAGAGCAACCAGAATTATCCCGGGTTTAAAAGGCATGTCATATGCAGACAGGCTAAAAGAATTGAATCTATTCAGTCTTGAACAAAGACGACTACAGGGCGATCTGATTCAAACATTCAAAATCCTAAAAGGTAGACAATGTCGACCCAGGGGACTTCTTTGACCTGAAAAAAGAAACAAGGACCAGGGGTCACAAATGGAGATTAGATAAAGGGGCATTCAGAACAGAAAATAGGAGGCACCTTTTTACACAGAGAATTGTGAGGGTCTGGAACCAACTCCCCAGTAATGTTGTTGAAGCTGACACCCTGGGATCCTTCAAGAAGCTGCTTGATGAGATTCTGGGATCAATAAGCTACTAACAACCAAACAAGCAAAGATGGGCTGAATGGCCTCCTCTCATTTGTAAACTTTCTTATGTTCATATGTTCTAAAAGTAGACAAAAGTAAGGCAGGGCTACAGTTTGATTAAAGGGGAGGTTCACTGCATGGCTTTTTATTTTTATCTGCCCGTGTACTATGTTGGTGCGTGTTCGTGCCACTGTCTTTTCGTATGAACTTTAAAATGTGTGATCGACGACTGTTTCAATGGTAAACTGTTTTAAACCCCTGTCTTTTTATGTTTCTATAACATCGATGTCAATCTGATGTAGTTTATGTGTGATCGCGGAGATTTATTTATATATTAAATGATTTTACATGTCAAAATGTTGTCAATCTTTAATCAAACTTAAAATGTTTCAGTAATATAATGACATGCTGCATCCATAATATTATTAGCAGGGCAAGTCATTTTATACATTTTAATATTAGTATAGCTAATATTTTAAATCGTGATAATTCACTTTAATTCAATATACTGTATCTCTTTCTCGTTACATGTCTTATTGGTTGTTGCACTACAGGGATTTACCATTTTAAAATGATGCTGATATATAGTAGCCTGCATATACTGTATGATCTCTCTCACAACACAAAATCATGGTTGGTATTGAACTACAGGTATTTACCACGGTTTAGCAAAGACGTTAACTCTTTAGATTTTAATTAATGAATGTATTGTTTCTTCCCAAACTTGTAATTGAAACACATGCACTATGATAACCAGTTTCCTGTTCATTTTCTGTCCTTTATTATACAAAATACTGTATGTAAAATAAATGAAAGAACAAATATCAAATAATAATACTGTATTAGCAACGTTTTTCAAGTACATCCTGTGATTGATGTGCTCCGTGGCCTAGTTAGTGATCGCAGCATGGAGCTTAATGTTTTCCATGATTGAAACTCATGCTTTAACTTTTGGACAATCGCTCGCATACCTGCTGTCCAAACTGTAGTGCTTCCCAAAACAAAAACACCTCCAGAAATGCAAAATAACGTCAATACGCAACACGTTTTGCTAGTTAACGTTTGTTACACAAACAGAAATACACAATCAGAAATGTACAATCGTACAATTCATTTTAAATGATTTATTTGCTGCTAATATATATTACAGCGATATTCACATTCCCTTATCTAGCGTAATGCTGTCGAATGTATCCGATCTACATGTTAATGTAAATTATACGTACAAAAGTCATTTGAAATTATGCATTTTTGTTAGGCTAATATATCGGATCTAAAGCGATATTCACATCATCTTATCAAGCAGCATACTGATGAATAAATCCGATCTACAAATTGATATAAATTATACCTACAAAATGAATTTTAAATTATTTATTTTTCATTAACATATCCGATCAACTTATTTCCTGGCTCGATCTACTTATTTCCTAGCCTAGGCTCGGTTACATTAGAAACAATGGAACCTCCCCTTTA
>NW_026707571.1:20000-24315 GCF_902713425.1 Acipenser ruthenus
GCTGTGCCACACTGACCCGGGGTGAGGCGAGGAGTGAGAGGAGGGATGAGGCGAGGGGTGAGAGGAGGGGTGAGCTGTGCTGTGCTGTTCAGCCTACCTGCCAGCGCCTTGCCTTTGTAGAGGAGTCCCTGTTGATTGACAGGTATGTTGAGGCTGTCAGAGATCAGACTCCAGACTGTGGAGACCTTCTCATCCTCACAGACCTGTCAAGAGACAAGAACACACAGACACACAGTGAGGGGATGAGCATTAAACACTGAAACTACATCTTCATCCTCACAGGACAGGCGAGAGACAAGAACACACACAGACACACAGTGAGGGGATGAGCATTAAACACTGAAACTACATCTTCATCAGTACGCAAGCCTCGAGTGAAGCGACATCCCTCATCTGCCACCATGCAAATGCACTTAGTGTCATTTCAAACGGGATTGAGATTATTATGCTCAAGAGCTAAAAGGCAATAACAACGTACGCTTAGAAATAATAAAACAATGTTTTTAAGAAAGCCCTCAGGACACGTGACGACATCCCCTCCTTGACAACGTCCTGTCCTCCTGTAGGAAGTGTCTCTTTACCTCAGCAATACCTGAGCTGGGAAGGTACACATTTTAAAGGGCCTTGATTTCCAGCAATGCAGTTCAACCCACTCTGTGATGTTTTATGTTCTGTTATCAAACAACCGCTGACTTGCCCAATCGTAGAAAGTAGAAGTAGAAAATGTGGTTTGTCTTACCAAAACACACACAATGCGAACAGTCAGTCAATATGTAGCGGTATTGTGAAGCGGGATGTGGGGCTGCTCAATGCCTTGCTCACTGGGTGTGCTTCTATTCTTTTAAACAAAGTAAGGAGAGGAGAGGAGAGGGGGAGGAGAGAGACACAGAGTCACAACTACACGCTGCTCTACACCTGCATTTCAGAGTGTGTATGCTGCAGCTGTGATTGTGTGTGCGTCTCTGTGTCACTGTACAGCTGTGTCTGTGTGTGTCTGTATAACATTGTACATCTGCTGCAGCTAGGATTGTGTGTGTAGCCGTGTTTATTGTGTTCAATTTACCTTGTGTAGCTGCTCCAGCCTCTCACTGTGTGTGTGTTTGTGTGTGTCTGTGTGTGTGTGTGTGTTTGTGTTCAGGTTACCTTGTGTTGCTGCTCCAGACTCTCACTGCGTCGGCAGGGCTGAAGTGTTTGTTCAGAAGAGCAGGCAGGCTGTGCCACACTGACCCGGGGTGAGGCGAGGAGTGAGAGGAGGGATGAGGCGAGGGGTGAGAGGAGGGGTGAGCTGTGCTGTGCTGTGCTGTGCTGTGCTGTGCTGTTCAGCCTACCTGCCAGCGCCTTGCCTTTGTAGAGGAGTCCCTGTTGATTGACAGGTATGTTGAGGCTGTCAGAGATCAGACTCCAGACTGTGGAGACCGTCTCATCCTCACAGACCTGTCAAGAGACAAGAACACACAGACACACAGTGAGGGGATGAGCATTAAACACTGAAACTACATCTTCATCCTCACAGGACAGGCGAGAGACAAGAACACACACAGACACACAGTGAGGGGATGAGCATTAAACACTGAAACTACATCTTCATCAGTACGCAAGCCTCGAGTGAAGCGACATCCCTCATCTGCCACCATGCAAATGCACTTAGTGTCATTTCAAACGGGATTGAGATTATTATGCTCAAGAGCTAAAAGGCAATAACAACGTACGCTTAGAAATAATAAAACAATGTTTTTAAGAAAGCCCTCAGGACACGTGACGACATCCCCTCCTTGACAACGTCCTGTCCTCCTGTAGGAAGTGTCTCTTTACCTCAGCAATACCTGAGCTGGGAAGGTACACATTTTAAAGGGCCTTGATTTCCAGCAATGCAGTTCAACCCACTCTGTGATGTTTTATGTTCTGTTATCAAACAACCGCTGACTTGCCCAATCGTAGAAAGTAGAAGTAGAAAATGTGGTTTGTCTTACCCATACACACACAATGCGAACAGTCAGTCAATATGTAGCGGTATTGTGAAGCGGGATGTGGGGCTGCTCAATGCCTTGCTCACTGGGTGTGCTTCTATTCTTTTAAACAAAGTAAGGAGAGGAGAGGAGAGGGGGAGGAGAGAGACACAGAGTCACAACTACACGCTGCTCTACACCTGCATTTCAGAGTGTGTATGCTGCAGCTGTGATTGTGTGTGCGTCTCTGTGTCACTGTACAGCTGTGTCTGTGTGTGTCTGTATAACATTGTACATCTGCTGCAGCTAGGATTGTGTGTGTAGCCGTGTTTATTGTGTTCAATTTACCTTGTGTAGCTGCTCCAGCCTCTCACTGTGTGTGTGTTTGTGTGTGTCTGTGTGTGTGTGTGTTCAGGTTACCTTGTGTTGCTGCTCCAGACTCTCACTGCGTCGGCAGGGCTGAAGTGTTTGTTCAGAAGAGCAGGCAGGCTGTGCCACACTGACCCGGGGTGAGGCGAGGAGTGAGAGGAGGGATGAGGCGAGGGGTGAGAGGAGGGGTGAGCTGTGCTGTGCTGTGCTGTGCTGTGCTGTTCAGCCTACCTGCCAGCGCCTTGCCTTTGTAGAGGAGTCCCTGTTGATTGACAGGTATGTTGAGGCTGTCAGAGATCAGACTCCAGACTGTGGAGACCGTCTCATCCTCACAGACCTGTCAAGAGACAAGAACACACAGACACACAGTGAGGGGATGAGCATTAAACACTGAAACTACATCTTCATCCTCACAGGACAGGCGAGAGACAAGAACACACACAGACACACAGTGAGGGGATGAGCATTAAACACTGAAACTACATCTTCATCAGTACGCAAGCCTCGAGTGAAGCGACATCCCTCATCTGCCACCATGCAAATGCACTTAGTGTCATTTCAAACGGGATTGAGATTATTATGCTCAAGAGCTAAAAGGCAATAACAACGTACGCTTAGAAATAATAAAACAATGTTTTTAAGAAAGCCCTCAGGACACGTGACGACATCCCCTCCTTGACAACGTCCTGTCCTCCTGTAGGAAGTGTCTCTTTACCTCAGCAATACCTGAGCTGGGAAGGTACACATTTTAAAGGGCCTTGATTTCCAGCAATGCAGTTCAACCCACTCTGTGATGTTTTATGTTCTGTTATCAAACAACCGCTGACTTGCCCAATCGTAGAAAGTAGAAGTAGAAAATGTGGTTTGTCTTACCAAACACACACAATGCGAACAGTCAGTCAATATGTAGCGGTATTGTGAAGCGGGATGTGGGGCTGCTCAATGCCTTGCTCACTGGGTGTGCTTCTATTCTTTTAAACAAAGTAAGGAGAGGAGAGGAGAGGGGGAGGAGAGAGACACAGAGTCACAACTACACGCTGCTCTACACCTGCATTTCAGAGTGTGTATGCTGCAGCTGTGATTGTGTGTGCGTCTCTGTGTCACTGTACAGCTGTGTCGGTGTGTGTCTGTATAACATTGTACATCTGCTGCAGCTAGGATTGTGTGTGTAGCCGTGTTTATTGTGTTCAATTTACCTTGTGTAGCTGCTCCAGCCTCTCACTGTGTGTGTGTTTGTGTGTGTCTGTGTGTGTGTGTGTGTGTTTAGGTTACCTCGTGTTGCTGCTCCAGACTCTCACTGCGTCGGCAGGGCTGAAGTGTTTGTTCAGAAGAGCAGGCAGGCTGTGTCACACTGACCCGGGGTGAGGCGAGGAGTGAGAGGAGGGATGAGGCGAGGGGTGAGAGGAGGGGTGAGCTGTGCTGTGCTGTGCTGTGCTGTTCAGCCTACCTGCCAGCGCCTTGCCTTTGTAGAGGAGTCCCTGTTGATTGACAGGTATGTTGAGCCTGTCAGAGACCAGACTCCAGACTGTGAAGACCTTCTCATCCTCACAGACCTGTCAAGAGACAAGAACATACAGACACACACTGAGGGGATGAGCATTAAACACTGAAACTACATCTTCATCCTCACCGGACAGGCGAGAGACAAGAACACACACACAAACACACACACACACACACACACAGAGACACACACACACACACACACACACACACACACAGTATCAGAGTAATCTAGCGAGGGGACGGTCGAGTATTGTCAAGAGCAAAAACACACTTTCATAAAAACTGCTGCTTTTGTATTATTATGGTCTGTATGTGTGGCATGCTATAGAAATGTATTGTGTTTTTTTCTTTTTTTGTGCTCTGTACTGTACAGTGCTTTGTGAAACGCTTGTACAAAAATCGCTATATAAATGCAATAAAAAATAAATAAATACACTGGAAGTGCTTCACATTGTCACAGAACAGTATTATGAATTTTCTCTTGGTCTACAGAC
>NW_026707572.1:7500-12500 GCF_902713425.1 Acipenser ruthenus
AATAATAATAATAAGGGTCCAGCGTTTTGGTGGCTTACGTTGTTACCTAATTAGAATGCTTAGAATTACCGGACATCTTCCAAAAAATAACGGACAGGGGGTCAAAGTACATAAAAATACCGGACAGTCCCGTAAAATACCGGCGGGGTGGCAACCCTATTAAAAAATAAAGACATCAAACGCTTCCCGACTGACGCCCTGCTCCCATTGCGCATGCGCAATACAATCCCTTGTTTTCTCAATGGTAGAGTCGTGTTACTGGCAACGCGGTGTTCATAGGTCCTGTTTATTTAGCGAACGTAGACATTATATTTCAACTTTTTAAAAAAAGCATTATTTTTTTGTGTTACGTTGTTTATTTCTGCTGAATCTTTAAACGCGTGCGGCGCTGGCGGATGAGAATAACTGGGCGCGTTAAGTGAGTGAGCGGCTTAGTAACGCCTCGCTCCGTGCCGCTCCCGCTGAGCCGCTCCTGAGCATTAATACATTATTGTATTAATACAAGCAAAGGCAGTATTGCGATTTTTAAAACCAGAAAATATTCCTTCCCTTTAAGTATCTTCATATTCTTCTTATTATTATTATTATTATTATTATTATTATTATTATTATTATTATTATTATTATTATTATTATTATTATTTATTAACTTACTGTTTTAGAAACGTAAAATGATTGGACTGAAAGAAGAAGAAAAAAACTCCTACTCCCAGCATGCCTCCGCATTGACGTTCACAGCGAGGCATGCTGGGAGCTGTAGTTCTATACAGGCAGCTGAAGAAAGAGTGCGTTAAGTGAGTGAGCGGCTCAGTAAAAGAATCAGCTTCACGCCTTGCTCCGTGCCGCTCCCGCTGAGCCGCTCCTGAGCATTTCTCATCAGGGATCAGAGGGAGCGGACGGACTGGACACCTGCAGGAAACAAGTGGAGAGGACAGGCAGGACTGACAAATACGTTTGTCAAGAGCTCAGCGGGAGCGGCACGGAGCGAGGCGTTAAATGGATTATTTTACTGAGCCGCTCCCTCACTTAACGCACCCACTGCAGAGAGATGCTCCGTCGCTGTGCAGCGTTTTCAACGACAAAAATAAACACACCAGCTGCATCAGAAGATGAGGGATATATTCGTTCGTAAGATCGCTCTGTCCGGGACGAGAAGGGGGGGGCGTTTCGCGCGCCTGTTGTTATTTTTGAACGTGTATTTCTTAACTTTGTGTTTCGTTTTGACGGAGGTGAAAATTGAACTTCTGTAAAACGATCGACATTAACGCTGTACATAAGGACCTTTTTATTGTATTGTGTTCCGTGTTCCCATGTGTTGCTACAACTGTTTAAGGTTAGTTTTATTTTACATTTTAAAAACTGTTTTAAACTTTTAAATTGCATTCCACCGCCTCAAGACGGCTTCCTGTGTACCTGCATGCACCTCTCAGAACTACATTTCCCATCATCCTCCCGCTCACACATGTAACCGAGATGGATTTACCAGCGAGCAGGAGGATGATGGGAAATGTAGTTCTGAGAGGTACACGGGCAGCCATCTTGAGGCAGGGAATGCAATTTTTAAAAGTTTTAAAAAGTGATCAAAATGTAAAAAATATAATAATTAAAACAATACAGACACCTTAATTAAACAGTTGTAGCAACACATGGGAACACGCCACACAATCAAATGAAAAGGTCCTTATATAAGGGCAGCAGTGTGGAGTAGTGGTCAGGGCTCTGGACTCTTGACCGGAGGGTCGTGGGTTCAATCCCAGGTGGGGGACACTGCTGCTGTACCCTTGAGCAAGGTACTTTACCTAGATTGCTCCAGTAAAAACCCAACTGTATAAATGGGGAATTGTATGTGAAAATAATGTGATATCTTGTAACAATTGTAAGTCGCCCTGGATAAGGGCGTCTGCTAAGAAATAAAGAATAATAATAATAATAATAATAATAATATATATCCTTTTAAAAAAACGAAATTTTCTGCAATTTAACAGTCACTGTTTTTTAAGAAGCCTCTCTGTTTAGGAACAGCTGTTGTGTGAAGGACTCCCGATTCAGATTCAGCGAACAGTTCTGACAACGCGAGTGTTTTCTCTTCTAATAGATATTAGGTTTAATCGCGAAATATCTTGAAAAACCTTTTTTTAGCATAAAAAATCCAGACCCAATAATTGTGCACTCTAATTTATATATCTTTTAATTAATAAAATGGATTTCATTTTTTCTATTAATAAAACGAATTTAATATGTAGTTATAATGAATAAAATGTATTTTTTAAATAAAATGTATTTCATTTTTTTAATTAATATTTTTTTAAATTATAAAATGTGTTCCATTTTTTTAAATTAATATTTTAATTCATAAAATGTATCTCATTTCTTTGTAATTAGTAAAAACGATGTAATATTTATTTTTAATTCATAATTTAATATCACGTGTTTCATTTTTTTAATTCATAAAAAGTGTGTTTTTGTAATCAAGAGTTAATTTAATACTTATTTTTAAGTAAGAGAATATATTGCTTTTTTAATTAATAAAGTATTATAAATTTCCTTTTTCTTTGTCGTTTCAGGAGTTGGTGATTATAAACCGTTCAACGAGGAACACATCGTGGCAAAATTCTCTAAATATTAATCCCAGATTTCCATCTCATAATGTCATGTATTGGTGGAGGTTATGTTTAATTATCACTTATTTTAATCACATTATAATTCAATTTCCTAATGGAATATCTATAATAATCAATTGCCAGCATTGTAAAGCGCAGAGAGGTCTGGTAAAGCATAGGGAAGCATTGTAAAGCACAGAGAGGTCTGGTAAAGCATAGGGAAGCATTGTAAAGCACAGAGAGGTGTGGTAAAGCACAGGGAAGCATTGTAAAGCACACAGAGGTCTGGTAAAGCATAGGGAAGCATTGTAAAGCACAGAGAGGTCTGGTAAAGCATAGGGAAGCATTGTAAAGCACAGAGAGGTCTGGTAAAGCATAGGGAAGCATTGTAAAGCACAGAGAGGTCTGGTAAAGCATAGGGAAGCATTGTAAAGCACAGAGAGGTCTGGTAAAGCATAGGGAAGCATTGTAAAGCACAGAGAGGTCTGGTAAAGCATAGGGAAGCATTGTAAAGCACAGAGAGGTCTGGTAAAGCAAATTTAAAAATGACAACAAATAAATGAATAAAGGTGTAAAGAAATCAGCAAGTTCCGAAGTGAAACGTCTTGCTTTTTCTTCCTGTCCTCAACACTGTGACCCGTCTGTCTTTGAACACAAGCACTCAACTCACTGTGAAAACGAAACTGGAAGAGACGGACTGGGAGCAGTGACACGCGCGATAGGAACGCAGTCGCTATCACGGACTCACGCCACGAATGTTCTCCCGCGAGCGAGCCTTCCCTGCTCCTCCTGGTGTTTGAGTGACGCTTCTTGCCAGCAGGGTGCAGCACGCAGGACTATCCCCTACAAAGTGTCCTGAGGGCATCGGGTCATTCTTAATGGTTAGGTTTAGGGTTAGGTGTTGGGTTTGAGGGCTGGGGTTGCTTAAGGCTAGGGTTGGGGTTGGGGTTGGGTTAGGTTTTATTATTATTATTATTATTATTATTATTATTATTATTATTATTATTATTATTATTATTTATTAGCAGATGCCCTTATCCAGTAACAATTGTTACAAGATATCACATTATTTTTACATACAATTTCCCATTTATACAGTTGGGTTTTTTTACTGGAGCAATCTAGGTAAAGTTCCTTGCTCAAGGGTACAGCAGCAGTGTCCCCCACCTGGGATTGAACCCACGACCCTCCGGTCAAGAGTCCAGAGCCCTAACCACTACTCCACACTGCTACCCTAGGTTTTAGGGTTGGGGTTGGGTTAGGTTTTAGGGTTGGGGTTGTGTTAGGTTTTAGGGTTGGGGTTGTGTTGGGTTTTAGGGTTGGGGTTGGGTTAGGTTTTAGGGTTGGGGTTGGGTTAGGTTTTAGGGTTGGGGTTGGGTTGGGTTAGGTTTCAGGGTTGGGTTAGGTTTTAGGGTTGAGGTTGGGTTAGGTTTTAGGGTTGGGTTAGGTTTTAGGGCTGGGGTTGGGTTAGGTTTTAGGGCTGGGGTTGGGTTAGGTTTCAGGGCTGGGGTTGGGTTAGGTTTTAGGGCTGGGGTTGGGTTAGGTTTTAGGGCTGGGGTTGGGTTAGGTTTTAGGGTTGGGGTTGGATTAGGTTTTAGGGTTGGGTTAGGTTTTAGGGCTGGGGTTGGGTTAGGTTTTAGGGTTGGGGTTGGGGTTAGGTTTTAGGGCTGGGGTTGGGTTAGGTTTTAGGGTTGGGGTTGGGTTAGGTTTTAGGGTTGGGGTTGGGTTAGGTTTTAGGGTTGGGGTTGGGTTAGGTTTTAGGGTTGGGTTGGGTTAGGTTTTAGGGTTGGGGTTGGGTTAAATTTTAGAGTTGGGGTTGGATTAGGTTTTAGGGTTGGGTTTTAGGGTTGAGGTTGGGTTAGGTTTTAGGGTTGGGGTTGGGTTGTGTTTTAGGGTTGGGGTTGGGTTAGGTTTTAGGGTTGGAGTTGGGTTAGGTTTTAGGGCTGGGGTTGGGTTAGGGTTGGGTTAGGTATTAGTGGTCCAGAGAAAGGGTCTTTATATAGAGAGAGACTAGAGAGAGTGTTTTTATATATAAAGACTAGAGAGAGTGTTTTTTTATATAAAGACTACAGAGAGAGTGTTTTTATATATAAAGACTACAGAGAGAGTGTTTTTATATATAAAGACTACAGAGAGAGTGTTTTTTTATATAAAGACTACAGAGAGAGTGTTTTTTTATATAAAGACTACAGAGAGAGTGTTTTTATATATAAAGACTAGAGAGAGTGTTTTTATATATAAAGACTAGAGAGAGTGTTTTTATATATAAAGACTAGAGAGAGTGTTTTTATATATAAAGACTAGAGAGAGTGTTTTTATATATAAAGACTAGAGAGAGTGTTTTTATATATAAAGACTAGAGAGAGTGTTTTTATATAGAAAGACTACAGAGAGAGTGTT
>NW_026707572.1:20000-24275 GCF_902713425.1 Acipenser ruthenus
TAGGTTCAGGGCGTGCAACTGGAGCGGGAGATGAGCCTGGCAGCCAATCGGAGCCTGGCTGAGCAGAACCTGAAGCTCCGCCCCCAGCTGCAGGAGAGGAAGGAGAGGCTGAGTGAGAGATACAGGGAGCTGCAGAGACTGGAGACAGACTGCAGGGGGCGCTGTGAGGAGCTGGGTAAGAGGCACAGGGTGGAGATCACTGCTGTTCTAGTTATCAGAGAGGTGCAGGGGGCTGCAGAGACTGCAGGGGGCGCCGTGAGGAGCTGGGTAAGAGACACAGGGTGGAGATCACTGCTGTTATAGTTATCAGAGAGGTGCAGGGAGTGCAGGGGGCGCTGTGAGGAGCTGGGTAAGAGACACAGGGTGGAGATCACTGCTGTTCTAGTTATCAGAGAGGTGCAGGGAGCTGCACAGACTGCAGGGGGCGCTGAGAGGAGCTGGGTAAGAGACACAGGGTGGAGATCACTGCTGTTCTAGTTATCAGAGAGGTGCAGGGGGCTGCACAGACTGCAGGGGGCACTGTGAGGAGCTGGGTAAGAGACACAGGGTGGAGATCACTGCTGTTCTAGTTATCAGAGAGGTGCAGGGAGCTGCACAGACTGCAGGGGACGCTGTGAGGAGCTGGGTAAGAGACACAGGGTGGAGATCACTGCTGTTCTAGTTATCAGAGAGGTGCAGGGAGCTGCAGAGACTGCAGGGGGCGCTGTGAGGAGCTGGGTAAGAGACACAGGGTGGAGATCACTGCTGTTCTAGTTATCAGAGAGGTGCAGGGAGCTGCACAGACTGCAGGGGGCGCTGAGAGGAGCTGGGTAAGAGACACAGGGTGGAGATCACTGCTGTTCTAGTTATCAGAGAGGTGCAGGGAGCTGCACAGACTGCAGGGGGCGCTGTGAGGAGCTGGGTAAGAGACACAGGGTGGAGATCACTGCTGTTCTAGTTATCAGAGAGGTGCAGGGAGCTGCACAGACTGCAGGGGGCGCTGTGAGGAGCTGGGTAAGAGGCACAGGGTGGAGATCACTGCTGTTCTAGTTATCAGAGAGGTGCAGGGGGCGCTGTGAGGAGAATGAAAGACACAATTTGGTTAAGCAGAGAGACACAGTCAGTTTGGGCATTATTGCTATTATTATTATTATTATTATTATTATTATTATTATTAATCATATTATTATTATTATTATTAGACAGAGAGACAGATACACATCTTAAGGAGGGTGGAGTCTGTCGTATTATTATTATTATTATTATTATTATTATTATTATTGTTATTAATAGACAGAAAGAGGTACAGGGAGCTGCAACAGCTACAATCAGACTGCAGGGGGCGCTGCAAGGGTCTTGTGTGGGTATTGTTATTGTTATTATTATTATGACTGGGAATGAGACTCCTGCTGCACAGCAGTGTGATCCAGTCCTGGTTTCACTGGGAGTTTAATAATAAGACACACCTGAGATGGTTACCGCTATAATGATGTGTGTCTGTCTGTGTGTGTGTGTGTGTGTGTGTATTATTGCTCTTGTAATCTCCTCTCTCTCTCTCTCTCTCTCTCTCTCTCTCTCTCTCTCTCTCTCTCTCTCTCTCTCTCTCCTCAGACAGTAAACTCAGCTCCTTCAGTCCAGACTTGCTGCTGTCTTTGTTGCAGACAGAGGGCGCCAAAATCGAGGAAGAATCGGAGGTGAGGATCTGAACTCTCTCCCTCCCCCCTCTCTCCCCTCTGCTTATCAGATTCCCATTACACTCTTCACTGGCATTTCATACCCTGCGCTGGTTGTAATTAATCTTTCTCCTCCCTCTCTCTCTCCTCTCTCTCTCCCTCTCCCTCTCCCCTCCCCATCCCCTCCCCCTCCTCTCCTCTCTCCCCCTCCTCTCCTCTCCTCCTCTCCCCTCCTCCTCTCCCCCTCCTCTCTCCCCTCCCCTTCCCTCCTCTCCTCTCTCCTCTCTCTCCCCTCCCCCCTCTCCTCTCGTCTCTCCTCTCTCTCCTCTCCCCCTCCTCTCTCCCCTCCCCTCCCCTTCCCTCTCTCTTCCCTCCCCTCCTCTCCTCTCCTCTCTCCTCTCCCCTTTCTCCTCTCCTCTACCTTCTCCCTCCCCTCTCCTCTCCTGCTCTCCCCCTCCCCTCCTCTCTCTCCCCTCCTCTCCCCTCCCCTTCCCCTCCCCTCCTCTCTTCCCCTCCCCTCCTCTCCTCTCCCTCTCCTCCTCTCTCCTCCTCTCCCCTCTCCCCTCCTCCTCCCCTCCTCTCTCTCCTCTCCTCTCCCCTCCCCTTCCCCTCCCCTCCTCTCCTCTCCCCCTCCTCTCCTCCCCTCTCCCCTCCTCCTCCCCTCCTCTCTCTCCCCTCTCCCCCTCGTCTCCTCCTCTCTCCCCCCCTCTCCCTCTCCCCTCCTCCTCTCCTCTCCTCCTCTCCCTCTCCACCCCTCCTCTCCCCCTCCTCTCCCCCCCTCTCCCCTCCTCCTCCCCTCCTCCTCCCCCCCTCTCCCCCTCCTCTCCTCCTCTCTCCCCCCCCCTCCCCTCCTCCCCTCCTCCCCTCCTCCCCTCCTCTCCTCTCCAGTCTCTTGCAGAGCAGTTTCTGGAGGGCTCGGTCTCTCTCGACAGTTTTCTCGATCTCTTCTTCGCCAAGCGCTCGCTGGCTCACAAGCGGAGAGTCCGAATCGAGAAGATGCAGGAGGAGCTGAAGAACCGAGCCTCGGCGTTACCAAGGCAACCCCCTGAGCAACCAGCGCCACGGCAACAGGAACAGCCGCAGCAGCAGCAGCAGCAGCAGCCACCGCAAATCATACAGCAGCAACCCTGGCCACAAAACCCTCCGAACGCAGTTCCTCCACCTTCCCAGCATGCCCCCCTGCCCTACAGCCCCTCCCCCCTCGCCCCCCAGGGCCCGACAGCCTACGGCCACTTCAGCCCGGTACACTTCCCACAGCAGCCTGGGCCCCTGGTGATGCAGCCCCCCAGCCACGGCGCACCTCCCTACGGCCCGCCCTACCCTCGAGCCCCAGGCTTCCCCCCGTCCGCGGGCCCGGGTGCTTATTTGGGGCCGAGGGCTCCCTCTCAGTGCCCGTACCCCCTCCAGCCCTCCTTCCCCGGCGGGCCCCCCCAGAACGGAGCCCCCTATCCTACCCAGAGCTACGTCTTCCCTCAGCAGCCCAGTTCGAGGCCCCAGTACAGGCCTGGGTACGGAATGCCTCAGCCTTACTCTTAAAGATCAATCTCCGTATCAGTTTATCAGAAGTGAAGTCATTGTAGCTTTAAAACACAAATTGATTATTTTCCGGGTGTCCCAAACAGGGTTAGAAACTCACACCAGCCCTGCTGCTGCTGCACCCAGTCCTGGGGTTCAGAACTGAATAAGTAGCTTCATTTCTCATGTACGAAATACACTAATACATCAACAGGGCTGGTAATAAGACTCCTATTGAATTACATTGTAACTGCAGTTTAATATCACCAGACTGGACTGGAATTACATTGCAGGGCTGGTAATTAGACTCCTGTTCCACAGCAGTGTGATCCAGTCCAGGTTTTACTACCAGCTTGATCAGCCCCAGTGTGTCTAGCTAACAAGCTCAGGTGTGTCTTATTATTAAACTCCTAGTGAAACCAGGACTGGATCACACTGCTGTGCAGCGGGAGTCTCATTCCCAGCCCTGAACCCTAAATACAGGATCCCTAATTGTGTTTTTTTTTTTTCATTTTAACACCTGGTATCCGGTGCCTCACTGGGGTACAGGAAGCTCTCAGTTTGTGAGCCTCGTTCTCGGTGAATCTGTCTCTCCCGCTCCTGTGCAGGTGGAGTTCTCTGCTGCGCTGTGACGCTGAGTGCCGGGAGTTTGAAGGAATTCTTTAGCTTGCTGTGCGACCGAAGCTGGAAGTCTTAGAAAGCAGTTTCACTGTTTGTTTGTTTTTAGCTTATCCCAAATAAACAAATGAATTTATTATTGAATTTATTATATATTATTTATTATTATTATTATTATTATTATTTTGGGGTGTTTTTTGAAGCTGATTTTTTTTTAAGTAAGTATTTATTTTATATAGGGCTTTTCACACAAACTGAGAGAGAGAGAGAGAGAGAGAGAGAGAGAGAGAGAGAGAGAGAGAGAGAGAGAGACCACAAGCCCATCACAAGGTTACAACAGAGAGAGTGAGAAGGATGGGAAGAGACGGAGGGTGAAAGTAGGAAGGAGAAGGGAGAGTGAAAGGGAGGGTGAAAGAGAAGGGAGGGTGGAAGAGGGAAGGAGAAAGGGAGGGTGAAAAGAGGGGAGGGAGAAAGGGAGGGTGAAAGAGAA
>NW_026707573.1:0-24262 GCF_902713425.1 Acipenser ruthenus
ACTCTCAATTACTTCATTCAAAAAAATAACAAATACATAGATTTATATTTATATGTCAGATTATTTTATTTATTTTTTGGCGGGGGGGGGGTAGTATCCCCCCCCCCCCCCCCCTAGCATTTTATCATTTTTATCATGAATTTAAATTTATTTTTCTTTCTAAGCTTCAAATGTCACTGAGATTTTGTTTTTTGGTTTGTTTTGGGGGGGGGGTGAGGGGGTATTCCCCCCCCCTTAGTATTTTATAATTTATCATGTGTCTTTTTTTAGTATTTTATCGTTTTTTAGTTTTCTTGTGTTTATTTTTCATCTTTTCGTCTTGTTTGCTTTCTTTCTTCCTTCTTGTTTTGTTTTTGCTCAGGTGAGTGACGCTGCTCCTCAGATTCATCGCAGCCCCAGGGTAAGACAGACGCCATCTCAAATACAAACTTAAACACCCTTTTTTCCCCCTTCGTTGTTAGTTTTGTAATGGTATCGCTTCTTTCCTCTGATTTGCTGTAGAAATTGATTATCTGGACGGAGCTCTCCACAGACGAGGGGTCGCTGGTGTGGATCAGGGGGGGCTGATTCCCCGTTCAGAGTGAATTCAGAAACAGCTGCTTGGGTTTGTGCCGATCGCTGCTTTTCTTAAAGACTCTGCGGAGAACAGAGACCCACACGAACCCGAGCAGCTGTTTCTGAATTCACTCTGAACGGGGAATCAGCCCCCCGATCCACACCAGCGAACCCTCGCCTGACTGTAGAGAGCTCCGTCCGGGCAATCGTTTTTCTGCAGGCTGTCCTTTTCATGCCTTGGTATTTATTTCTCTCTCTCTCTCTCTCTCTCTCTCTCTCTCTCTCTCTCTCTCTCTCTCTCTCATTCTCTCTCTCTCTCTCTCTCATTCTCTCTCTCTCATTCTCTCTCTCTCTCTCATTCTCTCTCTCTCTCTCTCATTCTCTCTCTCTCATTCTCTCTCTCTCTCTCATTCTCTCTCTCTCTCTCTCATTCTCTCTCTCTCTCTCTCATTCTCTCTCTCTCATTCTCTCTCTCATTCTCTCTCATTCTCTCTCTCTCTCATTCTCTCTCTCTCTCAGGGCTCTTTGCTGTCGTCTGGAGAAGCAGACAAAGAAAACGCTGTCCGACGCCCTTCCTCCTCCTCTTCCTCCTCGTCTCCATCCAAAAACGCAAAGAATTCAGAGAATAACTCTCCGATCAGGAACGGCAGAGACGCCTTGAACGTCAGCAACCGAAAATCATCCCGGAACGACCCCCGCTCCAAAAACACCCTGTCCCCCGTCGCCCCCTCCGCAGGCAGAGCCGGGGCACCCCCAAACGAGGAGCCCCGAGACCAGCCGAACCTGATCTGGTCCAAGAAAGTGCGGAGGTCCTACAGCCGCCTGAGCGCTGGATCCTTCGACGGGACGCCCTCGGGGTCCCCCCTGCCTCCCCGGCCCGACAGGCTCTCCCTGTTTGGTTTCGAGGGGCTGTGTGGGGTCTCTCCTGTGAGGGGGGGCGGGGGCCGCAGTCTGCTTGAGGGGGCCGGCGCGGGAGTCGCTGAGACGAGCCCCCCCGCCGCGGAACAAGACTTCGACATCCCAGGAGTGGCGCTGGTGAAGGAGAAGAGGAGGAGGAAGAAGAAAGTGCAGCAGATACAGGTGAGGAAGAGGGAGGGAGGGAGGGAGAGAGAGAGGTGAGGAAGAGGGAGGGAGAGAGAGAGGTGAGGAAGAGGGAGGGAGAGAGAGAGAGAGGTGAGGGAGAGAGATACAGGTGATGGAGGGATGATACACACTGTGAAGGGAAGCATTGTAAAGCACAGAGAGGTCTGGTAAAGCATAGGGAAGCATTGTAAAGCACAGAGAGGTCTGGTAAAGCATAGGGAAGCATTGTAAAGCACAGAGAGGTCTGGTAAAGCATAGGGAAGCATTGTAAAGCACAGAGAGGTCTGGTAAAGCATAGGGAAGCATTGTAAAGCACAGAGAGGTCTGGTAAAGCATAGGGAAGCATTGTAAAGCACAGAGAGGTCTGGTAAAGCATAGGGAAGCATTGTAAAGCACAGAGAGGTCTGGTAAAGCATAGGGAAGCATTGTAAAGCACAGAGAGGTCTGGTAAAGCATAGGGAAGCATTGTAAAGCACAGAGAGGTCTGGTAAAGCATAGGGAAGCATTGTAAAGCACAGAGAGGTCTGGTAAAGCATAGGGAAGCATTGTAAAGCACAGAGAGGTCTGGTAAAGCATAGGGAAGCATTGTAAAGCACAGAGAGGTCTGGTAAAGCATAGGGAAGCATTGTAAAGCACAGAGAGGTCTGGTAAAGCATAGGGAAGCATTGTAAAGCACAGAGAGGTCTGGTAAAGCATAGGGAAGCATTGTAAAGCACAGAGAGGTCTGGTAAAGCATAGGGAAGCATTGTAAAGCACAGAGAGGTCTGGTAAAGCATAGGGAAGCATTGTAAAGCACAGAGAGGTCTGGTAAAGCATAGGGAAGCATTGTAAAGCACAGAGAGGTCTGGTAAAGCATATTTAGCGTTTGTTTCTCCTCTCAGATGTCGGAGCTGGACTGTCTGGCTGCTCTGATGAACGCGGAGTTCGATGCTGCAGAGGAGTTTGACCTGTGTGTGGAGTGAGAGAGAAACGCAAAACCACGCTGAGAACCGAAGAGAGGAGGAGGAGGAGGAGGAGGAAGAGGGGACTGCCTTCAGTCTAAACCCCGAGATCCGGCTGAAAAGGACTGGACACACGAGTCAGGGTTCAAAACTCTCGCACTAGCCCTGCTGCTGCTGCTGTTGCACCCAGTCCTGGTGTTCAGAGCTGAGAAATGCTTGTTAAAGGAGCCCCAGTTTGGATGTTGTAGTTTTTGTCTTTTGTTTTATTTTTTTTTCTAAATATATATTTGTTCACCTCTGTTCTGAGTTCCGAGCCCACGGCTGGTTAACCCTTTAGTGTTTCGTCCGGTCCCTGCGTTTGTGTGTATAGAGATTTGATTTCGTATGTATAAAGTTATTTCTGTGTTTTTCTTTTTTTTTTTTTAAATAAATCTTTTAAAAACGTTCCCTGTTTTTTTTTTTTTAATTTGTATGGATTTCTTTATTCAAAAGAACATTTAGGAACCAGTGGAGTCCGTTCGGACCGTCAGAGCCTGTCCGTTTCTGATTGATCTCGGAACCAGTCTGCTTGACTCGGTCTCTTCTGGTTTCAATAATAACACTGATGAAGGCACTGGAGCCCAAACGCTGGTCTGCTTGACTCGGTCTCTTCTAGTTTCAATAATCACACTGATGAAGGCACTGGAGCCCAAACGCTGGTCTGCTTGACTCGGTCTCTTCTAGTTTCAATAATCACACTGATGAAGACACTGGAGCCCAAACGCTGGTCTGCTTGACTCGGTCTCTTCTAGTTTCAATAATAACACTGATGAAGGCGCTGGAGCCCAAACGCTGGTCTGCTTGACTCGGTCTCTTCTAGTTTCAATAATCACACTGATGAAGGCGCTGGAGCCCAAACGCTGGTCTGCTTGACTCGGTCTCTTCTAGTTTCAATAATAACACTGATGAAGGCGCTGGAGCCCAAACGCTGGTCTGCTTGACTCGGTCTCTTCTAGTTTCAATAATCACACTGATGAAGGCACTGGAGCCCAAACGCTGGTCTGCTTGACTCGGTCTCTTCTAGTTTCAATAATCACACTGATGAAGGCACTGGAGCCCAAACGCTGGTCTGCTTGACTCGGTCTCTTCTAGTCTCAGTAATCACACTGATGAACGCGCTGGAGCCCAGACGCTGGTCTGCTTGACTCGGTCTCTTCTAGTTTCAATAATCACACTGATGAAGGCACTGGAGCCCAAACGCTGGTCTGCTTGACTCGGTCTCTTCTAGTTTCAATAATCACACTGATGAAGGCGCTGGAGCCCAAACGCTGGTCTGCTTGACTCGGTCTCTTCTAGTTTCAATAATCACACTGATGAAGGCGCTGGAGCCCAAACGCTGGTCTGCTTGACTCGGTCTCTTCTAGTTTCAATAATAACACTGATGAAGGCACTGGAGCCCAAACGCTGGTCTGCTTGACTCGGTCTCTTCTAGTTTCAATAATAACACTGATGAAGGCACTTGCCTGCAGCATTAGGTACAGATTTAGATTTAGAATCCCGGAACAGGATGACGCGTGAGTTCTAGAACGCTCGCAGCACACCAGCGTTCCGACAACGTGCCAGCCATTGGCAATCAATGCAATGTTCACTGACTCAGTCCGGGCTCAGGAGCAGTTGGTTTCGGTTGACGGAATGGGAACAGATGAATCAATAAAGCCCCTCTAACCCCCCCCCCCCCCCCCCCCTTAAAAAACTCACACCCCATAAATCCATCACATGTTGTGTTTCGCTAGAATATTCATTTTGCAAGCCCCTTTTTAAACGGGAGAGGAGAGCAGTGTGATCCGGTCCTGGTTTCACTAGGAGTTTAATAATCAGACACACCTGAGCTTGTTAGCTAGACACACTGGGGGCTGATCAAGCTGGTAGCAGTAAAACCTGGAATGGATCACACTGCTGTGAGATAGGAGTCTGATTCCCATCCCTGGTCCGTATATCAATATTAACATGTTTTAAACATCCTGAGTTTTGGATAAAAGCGTCTGCTAAATAATAATGATAATCGTTTTGAAATGCACTGTCGGGTCGGATCTGGCCGGTCATCCGGTCATTCCTTGAATGTCCGTGAATCGGAGGTCAAGCGCACGGCTGGCCGGTCTTTGAGACGGGATGAATATCGGCTGTTTCCCTTCACGCTCCAGCGACCGGCTTCGTCAAATTAAAAAATTAACCGAGAGGATACGATTTCAGAGAGGGAGGGGGGGAGAGGGAGAGGAGATAGAGAGAGGGAGAGGGGGGGGGGGGAGAGGGAGAGGAGATAGAGAGAGGGAGAGGGAGGGGGACAGAGGGAAAGAGAGGGAGAGGGGAGAGGGATGGATAGAGAGAGAGAGTGGGGAGAGGGAGGGAAGGAGAGAGAGAGTGGGGAGAGGGAGGGATGGAGAGAGAGGGGGGAGGGAGGGAAGGAGAGAGAGAGTGGGGAGAGGGAGGGATGGAGAGAGAGAGTGGGAGAGGGAGGGAAGGAGAGAGAGAGTGGGAGAGGGAGGGAAGGAGAGAGGGGGAGAGAGAGGGAGGAGAGGGAGAGAGAGAGGGGGAGGGAGAGAGAGAGATAGAGAGAGAGTTCAAAAATAAAACCTGACCATTTGTCCGGTGATTTTAATCGCTTCAGTGTCAGAGAGGAAAGGGAGCGGCAGCATTTCTCTAAACTCTCTCTCTCTCTCTATTTGGGAAACGGGATAGAAGGATTTGTCACACAGACTGAGAGTTTTATGAGGCTGTAATTTCAGTTTGTCTTTTTTTTAAAAGAAAAAAAAATTTGGTTTAGCAGCTTGCGAGCGAGAAAGTTTACTGACCGAAGAGAATTATTTTTGGAGGAGGAAAAATAAGCAGGAATGTGGAGAGCAAGAGACTGGACTTTTAATATCATGGAAAATTAATCATAATTTTAATATAATTTCATGAACCATACCAATAAATAAATAATAACATTGCAAAAACAAAAAAAATACTTTCTATAGTAAAAGAAAAAAATGCTGGACTCCTGTCTGACGTGAAAATTTAATTCAATTAAAATTACATTTTATTTGCTGTCTTTTAATTTTAATTAAATATATATATATATATATATATATATATATATATATATATATATATATATATATATATATATATATATATATATATTTAATAAAAAAGACGCACTTTGAGAGTTTTCTTTTAACTAAGTTATTATTATTATTATTATTATTATTATTATTTACTTTTCAACGCGTTTTCAAAAGCATGAGTTCGTCCGCCAGAAACAGACAGAAGTTAAACGACAGGAGACAGAACCGCCCGCCCGCCGCGCCGGGGAGAGAGGACAGCGGGAGCCCTCGCCCGCCCCCCCGGCCGCGCCGCGGCGCCTGGGAGAGCCCGGACTGCGCCCAGCTGCCGGCCGACAAACTCGATCTGCTGGAGAAGTTCTTCGCTCCGGTCGAGAACCAGAATCAGAACCGGCGGAACAATCAGCGGACTTACAGATCGGACCGGGTCCACAGCGAGCTGGATTTGAGAGGGGATCCCCAACGCCGCGGCTGGATTGGAGAGGGAGAGAAGGGGGGACCTTGTTACCCGCGGCGAGGCGACGCCCAAACTTCCTCATCTACTTCATCATCATCCTCATCCTCCTCCTCTGCTTCATGGTCTTCCGAAGAAAGCACCCAGAGCTTCCAGTTGCCTCCCAGTAACAAAAAACGCAATGTGATCGGCGCCCCCCGACTGTGCCATCCTGCAAGGCAGTCCAGATCCTGCGTCGACATTCCCGGAGAGATTAGAGCGGGATTCGGGAGAGGAGGAGAGGAGGAGGAGGAGGAGGAGGGAGGGGATGCAGGCTCAGGCCGGCAGAGTCGCGGACGGAGCGGGGAGCGCGAGGGGTTCCCCCGAATCCGGAGAGGGCAGAGTAAGAGCGAGGAGAGGCTGCTGGGGTCGGAGTCGGAGCCCGGCCGGAGTTTGTTCAAGACGGTCAGCCTGGAGCGCAGCCTGGCTTTCAACGACCAGGTCCTGCCCGCCCCCTGGACCCCCAAGAAGCCCGGATCGTCTGCACAGCTCCCCAGCAAGGGCATCCTGAAGAACGGCGGGCACAAACCCGGGACCGAGGGCGTCTTCAGGAAGGCTAAGTCCATGGAGGTGATCTGGGACAGAGAGGGGAGTCGAGCACAGGGGGTTAGGAGTGCGGGGAAAACTAGGGGCGGGGAGCAGGAGGAGCAGGAGGAGGAGGCTGAGGAGGAAAGGGGGACCGTTCCGGTTTTCGTGCAGGAAAAGCTCAGGTTTTCCGCCTTTCTGAACGAGATCACCAGGCAGGTTCTGAGTCCCTCCAGGCTCAGCTCTCTGGGGTTGAAACCGGAGACGCCTTCCAGGAACCAGCACAGCCGATCCAGAGAGAAGAGGAGGGAGGACGAGGAGGAGGAGGGGGGTGAGCCCCTGGGAGGGGGGCCAGAGCAGGAGGAGGTGGAGGAGGAGGGAGGGGTCGAGGGGGAGTCCCAGGGAGCCCCAAGAAGGAGGAAGAAGAAGAAGAGAAGCAGCGGCTCGCTCAGTCCAGACCGCTGCTCCAGCCGGCGGTCTGCCAGACAGGGTCAAGGCAGCAGCGCCAGCCCGCAGGGTCCCGGAGCGGTCCGGCAGAACCAGCCCGGGCCGTCCCGGCACACCGACGCCAGCAGCAGCCCGGAGACCAGCCCGGGTCCGGCTAGTCACGGCCGCCGCGGGCCCACAGGCTCGTCCAGGTTAACCGACGCAAGCACCAGCCCCGAACTCGGCCCCCTCCTGCCCGGGCGCGGGGACTCTGGCAGCGCGGTGTCGGCTTCTCTGTCTCTGAGGCTTCAGCAGCGTTCCCAACAGCATTCCCTGCATCCCAGAGATCAGCGGGTCCGCGACGAGGGAGAGGATTCCCACCGCTCCCAATCCCAGAGTCTCCCGCAGCACAGCGTCCCGACTGCCCAAGGGTCCCGTTCCGGAACCAGCGGGAGGAGGGAGAGGGAGGAGGAGGAGGTGGGGGTGAGGACCAGCGCACCGCCATACAAGGTAAAGTACAGAGTGAGGATTGTAAAGCACAGAGAGGTCTGGTAAAGCATAGGGAAGCATTGTAAAGCACAGAGAGGTCTGGTAAAGCATAGGGAAGCATTGTAAAGCACAGAGAGGTCTGGTAAAGCATAGGGAAGCATTGTAAAGCACAGAGAGGTCTGGTAAAGCATAGGGAAGCATTGTAAAGCACAGAGAGGTCTGGTAAAGCATAGGGAAGCATTGTAAAGCACAGAGAGGTCTGGTAAAGCATAGGGAAGCATTGTAAAGCACAGAGAGGTCTGGTAAAGCATAGGGAAGCATTGTAAAGCACAGAGAGGTCTGGTAAAGCATAGGGAAGCATTGTAAAGCACAGAGAGGTCTGGTAAAGCATAGGGAAGCATTGTAAAGCACAGAGAGGTCTGGTAAAGCATAGGGAAGCATTGTAAAGCACAGAGAGGTGTGGTAAAGCATAGGGAAGCATTGTAAAGCACAGAGAGGTCTGGTAAAGCATAGGGAAGCATTGTAAAGCACAGAGAGGTGTGGTAAAGCATAGGGAAGCATTGTAAAGCACAGAGAGGTCTGGTAAAGCATAGGGAAGCATTGTAAAGCACAGAGAGGTGTGGTAAAGCATAGGGAAGCATTGTAAAGCACAGAGAGGTCTGGTAAAGCATAGGGAAGCATTGTAAAGCACAGAGAGGTGTGGTAAAGCATAGGGAAGCATTGTAAAGCACAGAGAGGTCTGGTAAAGCATAGGGAAGCATTGTAAAGCACAGAGAGGTCTGGTAAAGCATAGGGAAGCATTGTAAAGCACAGAGAGGTCTGGTAAAGCATAGGGAAGCATTGTAAAGCACAGAGAGGTCTGGTAAAGCATAGGGAAGCATTGTAAAGCACAGAGAGGTCTGGTAAAGCATAGGGAAGCATTGTAACTGGGGAAAAGCATGGGGGGGGGGCTGCAAAATTGCTGTGCAGAAATACGATGGTGAGCTTTTATAAGGTGAGTTATTTCATTAAGTAGATGTCCTGTAAAGATGTCCTCTTGTATATTTGTGTAATGTCCCGGAGCACCGTCTGTTATCGATATCATTATTCAAACTGCAGGAGCCGATCACGCGGTATTGATCCGCGACCCGCTCTGCACGCGAAACCCCCCAACGGCTTCGCATTGATCCGTGCAGCCCCGATCGGTGCCTGTTGATAAATCGCATGCAGTGAATATTGATCTGCGACCCGCGTTCTCGTTGCAGGAGCCGGGAGCCCAGGCGAGCCGAGCGCCGTGAGTCACGTTTTGTATGATCTGTTTGTTTGTATTTATTGAATCGTTCGCTCTTGCATGACATATTGAAAACAGCTGGAAAGTTTTAGGCACATAATAAATATATATTTTTCCATTGCTTTATATATGAGGGGGGCAAAAATGGCATCCTTATGTTTCATATGAGGATCTCATGCATTTGCTTCATAGAGTCCAGTGAAAGCTGCTGAATAATGTTCCCTTGTTAACATATTGAATTCCACCCCCTCTATATAGAATGAACTCGCTCAGCTTCATAGAGTCCAATGAAAGCTGCTGAATAATGTTCCCTTGTTAACATATTGAATTCCACCCCTCTATATAGAATGAACTCCCTCAGCTTCATAGAGTCCAATGAAAGCTGCTGAATAATGTTCCCTTGTTAACATATTGAATTCCACCCCCTCTATATAGAATGAACTCCCTCAGCTTCATAGAGTCCAATGAAAGCTGCTGAATAATGTTCCCTTGTTAACATATTGAATTCCACCCCCTCTATATAGAATGAACTCCCTCAGCTTCATAGAGTCCAATGAAAGCTGCTGAATAATGTTCCCTTGTTAACATATTGAATTCCACCCCCTCTATATAGAATGAACTCCCTCAGCTTCATAGAGTCCAATGAAAGCTGCTGAATAATGTTCCCTTGTTAACATATTGAATTCCACCCCCTCTATATAGAATGAACTCCCTCAGCTTCATAGAGTCCAATGAAAGCTGCTGAATAATGTTCCCTTGTTAACATATTGAATTCCACCCCCTCTATATAGAATGAACTCCCTCAGCTTCATAGAGTCCAGTGAAAGCTGCTGAATAATGTTCCCTTGTTAACATATTGAATTCCACCCCCTCTATATAGAATGAACTCCCTCAGCTTCATAGAGTCCAATGAAAGCTGCTGAATAATGTTCCCTTGTTAACATATTGAATTCCACCCCCTCTATATAGAATGAACTCCCTCAGCTTCATAGAGTCCAATGAAAGCTGCTGAATAATGTTCCCTTGTTAACATATTGAATTCCACCCCCTCTATATAGAATGAACTCCCTCAGCTTCATAGAGTCCAGTGAAAGCTGCTGAATAATGTTCCCTTGTTAACATATTGAATTCCACCCCCTCTATATAGAATGAACTCCCTCAGCTTCATAGAGTCCAATGAAAGCTGCTGAATAATGTTCCCTTGTTAACATATTGAATTCCACCCCCTCTATATAGAATGAACTCCCTCAGCTTCATAGAGTCCAATGAAAGCTGCTGAATAATGTTCCCTTGTTAACATATTGAATTCCACACCCTCTATATAGAATGAACTCCCTCAGCTTCATAGAGTCCAATGAAAGCTGCTGAATAATGTTCCCTTGTTAACATATTGAATTCCACCCCCTCTATATAGAATGAACTCCCTCAGCTTCATAGAGTCCAATGAAAGCTGCTGAATAATGTTCCCTTGTTAACATATTGAATTCCACCCCCTCTATATAGAATGAACTCCCTCAGCTTCATAGAGTCCAGTGAAAGCTGCTGAATAATGTTCCCTTGTTAACATATTGAATTCCACCCCCTCTATATAGAATGAACTCCCTCAGCTTCATAGAGTCCAATGAAAGCTGCTGAATAATGTTCCCTTGTTAACATATTGAATTCCACCCCCTCTATATAGAATGAACTCCCTCAGCTTCATAGAGTCCAATGAAAGCTGCTGAATAATGTTCCCTTGTTAACATATTGAATTCCACCCCCTCTATATAGAATGAACTCCCTCAGCTTCATAGAGTCCAATGAAAGCTGCTGAATAATGTTCCCTTGTTAACATATTGAAT
This sequence comes from Acipenser ruthenus, assembly GCF_902713425.1. NCBI lineage: Eukaryota > Metazoa > Chordata > Actinopteri > Acipenseriformes > Acipenseridae > Acipenser > Acipenser ruthenus. The sequence continues at coordinate 10,704 of NW_026707573.1, forward strand.
TCCACCCCCTCTATATAGAATGAACTCCCTCAGCTTCATAGAGTCCAATGAAAGCTGCTGAATAATGTTCCCTTGTTAACATATTGAATTCCACCCCCTCTATATAGAATGAACTCCCTCAGCTCCATTGCATTGAATCTGAACTGCACAGTTACATTGTGATTCACCTCCAGCTCTGACTTGAATGATCTCAGTAATAAAACACATTCTGAATGATTGTAGAGTTTTCATGCTAGGTTAAAGGGGGCTGCCTGAAACAAACCAGACAGCTGCAGCTTGAATCACGATGTCGTGAGTTTCAGTTACCTGGAGGACCAGAATCCGGGCAAGACCGGACACGAGAGGGACCAGGTGGGGTCAGAGTTCAAGAGCAGTCCGCATCACCTGGAGGCGGAGCTCCAGAGGACGAGGGAGGAGCTTCAGAGCCTGAGTGACAGGTACAGGAGGTGAGGTCGCAGTTTTATTTCTCTTTAGTGGAGGAGGTTTTTAATTTCTTTAAATTCTAAATAACTATATGCATGGTCCAGGGGTTAGAGAAAAAGGGAGGTTCAAATCCCGGCTCAGCCACTGACTCCCTGTGTGCCTGTGTGTTATCTTCAAGTGTCGCTCGTCCTTGTTAGACAGCTTGTTGGTTATTCCAGTCCTGGGTTTGTCAATGACAGGTGATGCTTCTCTGTGCTTGTTGATTGTGCTTCGGATACCACAGCTTGAAAATCGAGCGACGCGAGAGATTTCACTCAATGAGTTTCCTTCTGTATGCGAGTCAAGGCTGTTATAATAGCAGAAAACACGAGCGGAGGCTTTGAGGAGATTGTTGATGCTCAGAATGCATCAGAGTAGAACAATGCAACATGTCTGAGACTTTTGCACAGCAGTGTGTGTGTGTGTGTATATATATCAATGTAGTATATAGGGGAACTTTTTTGACCTGAAAAAAGATTCAAGGACCAGGGGCCACAAATGGAGATTAGATAAAGGGGCATTCAGAACAGAAAATAGGAGGCACTTTTTTACACAGAGAATTGTGAGGGTCTGGAACCAACTCCCCAGTAATGTTGTTTGAAGCTGACACCCTGGGATCCTTCCAGAAGCTGCTTGATGAGATTCTGGGATCAATAAGCTACTAACAACCAAACGAGCAAAGATGGGCTGAATGGGGCCTCCTCTCGTTTGGAAACGTTCTGATGTTCTTATGTTCTTATGTAGATGCATGCCAGATTAGCACAGAGTTGGAGCGCTCTTCAGATCGGTAGCCCTTCACTGCCTCCTCTGTATGTTCTTTCCTCCTTTAAGCTGCTGCAGCAGCTCACTGATTTCTTTGCGTTGTGTATCTTGTGCATCGTCCCCTCAAACAGGCTCCGGGAGGATTACACGAGCTCTCAGCAAACCAACCAGGCTCTGGAAGAGAGGCTGCGCTCTGCTGTGAGTCACAGCGCCTCCTGCTGGTCTTCTCCACGCAGTCACTGAGGGGACAGCTAGATAAGCCACAGCTGGATTTCTATTAGAGCATTTTATTCAAGCATTTTTAGAACATTTATTAGAGCATGTTATTAGAGCATTTTTAGAACATTTTATTAGTGTTTTGTTAGAGCATTTTTAAAACATTTTATTAGAGCATTTTTAGAACATCTTATTAGAGCATTTTATTAGAGTATTTCATTAGAGCATTTTATTAGAGCATTTTATTAGAGCATTTTTAGAACATTGTATTAGAGTATTTTATTAGAGCGTTTTGCAGGACTGTGTTTCTGGTTTAAGATGCTCAGTGTGGAGCTGGAGAGGAAGAATCAGAGCCAGAGGATCTCGGAGCTGACTGAGCAGCTGAGCAGCGCCCAGAACACCATCTGCACACTGGAGACCATCAACGTGAGCTTACACAGCACACAGCTCCCAGTACACAGCACAGCTCCCAGTACACAGCTCCCAGTACACAGCGCAGCTCCCAGTACACAGCTCCCAGTACACAGCTCCCAGTACACAGCACAGCTCCCAGTACACAGCTCCCAGTACACAGCACAGCTCCCAGTACACCATCTACAACCCAGGAGACTTCTTTTTACTCGATCAGAGCCCACAGGCGTGATTAATCAATGAATTGTTAATCGATTTAAAACTCCCTAATTTATTCCTTCATCTATTATTCGTATTTTTTTACGGACAGATCCCGTCTCTGCTCCAGGACGTTCTAGGAAAACACTTCCTGGAATTGGAAGACCACGCCGACCAATCCCTGCTCCCGCCCGCCCCCTTCATGGACTCCGCCCACTCGGAGATGGAGCTCCGCCCCGCGGGGCCGAGCAACCAATCCCAGGGCAGGATGGGGCCGGTTCCAGAGGAGGACGAATCGGATTGGTTGGAGAAAGGGGGGGAGGAGTTGGTGAGGGCTGGGCTAGGAGGGGGAGGGAGGGCCAGAGTCACTGCCTTCTCCCCCTGGAGTGACCTACAGCAGGAAGCCACACCCCAGGCCTCCAGAGAGAGCGAGGGTGGAACAGAGGAACTGAGGAGATTCTCTCACACCCTGAAGGTAGAGAGAGAGCGAGAGAAAGAGAGAGAGAGAGAGAGAGAGAGAGAGAGAGAGAGAGAGAGAGAGAGAGAGAGAGACTATAATTAGTGTAGGGTTTAAATTCTGCATGTCTGTATAATCACTGTAGGAAAGACTGGACCTGTCAGAGGGGACTGGATGGTACAGGACTAGGGTTTAGGGGTAAGGGTGGGGTTGGGCTTGGGGATAAGGTTAGGGGTCTTAAAATTAAGGTTTTAGTTGAAGGCGAATGGATGTAGACTTATATGCAAAGAAAGATTACTTTATCCCCTCCAAAAAATAAAAAAAATAAGGGGGTACAAATATTCAGCTGGGGAACATTTAAATAACAAAATCTAACTCCCCCCCCCTCGTCTGCAGGTACCCCATTTCGAATTCTGCACGCCCCACCAAAGCCTGCCAGTGCCCAGCCTTGACACCACGGCGCCACGCCACGGAAAACTGACACGCGACTCACCCGCGGGCGACCAGGGCTACCGGAACAAGCCCCACCCCCAAGCCCACCGGGGCTGTTCCGGCAGTCTTTCCTCCCCCCTCCGCCTCCTGTCCACCAGCCTGGAAGAAATCCGCCCCACAACTCACCGGCCCACAGACTGCCACCTCCAGCCCACGGAAGGGCTGCAAGACCTGCACCAGCCGCTAGGGGAGAGCCCCGAGGACTCCGACGACTCGGAGAGTCCCCACGGCTGGAAAAAAAGCCGGATTCGGGCGCCGACGAGGAAGAGGGCCTGCGAGTCGGCGCAGAGGACGCTAGACGGTTTCATCAGGCAGCTGCAGCCCCCCCTGCTGGGGAAGCTGGAGCACTGCAGTCCGCGGCGGCGGGGAGGGGAGAGAGGGGAAGGGGCCGGGGCGTCTTGGGATGACGGGACGGATTCCCAGGTCTCGGAAAAGGAGGAGGAGCTGGAAGAGGAGGAAGGGCGACTACGCCACACCGCGCTCGGGGCTGCATGGGGGCGCAGGGGAGGGGGGGTGCCGGGGAATGCGGGTCCCAGAGGAACAAGGAGATGAGGAGGGGACCGGGAACGGGGATGGGGATCAGGATGGGCCAGCATTCCGGTCGGGATTCACTGAAGGATTGGCACGAATGGGATTTTTTTCCGGTTTAACTAAAGTTTCTCTGACTGCGCGACGTCAAACACGAGATCCAAATTATGCTAATATAGTTTTTTTTTCTTTTTAGAATGATGTCTCGATCATAAAATTCTAGACATTGCCATGGCTGTACACTGTAGTGATGTGATACTCTCTTAAAAACTATATATACATATATATATATATATATATATATATATATATATATATATATACACACACACACACCCCCCCTTCATTTACTAGGATGTGTTAAAAAATAAAAAAAAGAATATTATGACTTAACTGTCCTTCCCTTTAAATTGATTTCTCTTTCTCTCTGTTTCTAATGATCTTCCTTAAGGGTGGTCTGACTGGTGTGTGTGTGTCAGTGTGTGCGTTTGTCTGTGTCAGTGTGTGTATGTGTGTGTCAGTGTGTGCGTGCGTGCGTGTCAGTGTGTGCGCGTGGGGTAGCCCGTCTGTGTTTTGGGGTATCGGTGTATAAGTCTGGAAAATGAAATAACTATTCTGACACACAACACACATTTAAGTGTCCATTTTTTGGTTTAATCCCCAAGTTTAGTAAAACCATTCGCAAAAAACATGATTTTGTTTGCAGTAAAAGGCTTTCCGTAGCGCTGCTCTCCGTGCCCGGGCTGTCAAACAGTCTCCGTGCGTCACCAGCCAGTCTAAAATGGAGCAGGTGCCACCTCTTCAAAAGGAGCGTGGAATTCAGTTCTGCCTCATTAATTACAGCAATGATGGCTATGATGTCATCTCTGACAGGAATGGGTGGCGGCTGTGATGTCATTTCTTAAAGGGGCGCGGACGGTGGCGACGTCATCCCTTAAAGGGGCGGTCACTGCATGCCCCTCAGCAGGCTCTCGTAGGTCAGGAAGGTGACAGCGTTGACGGGAAAGGCGCGGACGCTGTTCGCCAGGAGCCCCTTGAACAGCACGGCGCCCCCCTCCGCCCTCACGCTCTCCCTCACGCAGGCCAGCACGCCCCCGTACCGCTGCCCCTGCACCCCCTCCATCTGCAGCCGCGCCTTCACCACGTCCATGGGCGTGGCACAGCTCCAGGTGACCACGCCCGCACAGCCCCCTGCCACCAGGACCGTCGCCGTGCCTGGGGGGGGGGCAGACACGGTTAATGACTCAGCCAGCAGATCAACCACAACTGTTACAGGAGAGCCACTCAACAGTGTCGAGGAATACTACAGGAGACTGTATGAATGTCAAAGCAATCGACTGCAGGGCTTTCTATGTGTCTGCTGAGACACACACACTGACACCCCCCCCCCAAACTCAACCCAACCCCAACCCACTAACCCCAACCCAACTAACCCCACCACCCCACTAACTTCAACCCCCCCCACTAACCACTAAACCCAACCCCCCCACCCCACTAAGCCCAACCCCCCCACAAAGCCCACCCCCCCCCCACTAACCCCCCCACTAAGCTCAACCCGCCCCCACTAACCACCCCCCACTAAGCCCAACCCCCCCCATTAACCCCCCCACGCTCTCTGCAGCTCTTCTGTGCTAGCTTGGTCCCGATCTCTGTACCTGGCTGATGTCCCTCCTCAGTCAGGGTCCGGCACAGCAGCTCATAGGGTAGGAAGTACAGTCCGTAGCAGGGGATGTCTCGCAGGGCCAGGGCCCCCACACCCCGGTACAGCCCCGGGACCCCCTCCTGCCGCAGGATGGAGGCCACGCAGTGAACCGGGCCCCTGTACTGGGGCCCCCCCGCCCCACCCCCGCTCACGGACTGGTGAGGGTGGCTCTGGTTCTGCAGTCGGACCTTCACCAAGTCCACCGGCGCCATCACCAGAACCTGGAGGAGAGGAACCAGGGAGGTCTGGTAAAGCATAGGCAAGCATTGTAAAGCACAGAGAGGTCTGGTAAAGCATAGGGAAGCATTGTAAAGCACAGAAAGGTCTGGTAAAGCATAGGGAAGCATTGTAAAGCACAGAGAGGTGTGGTAAAGCATAGGGAAGCATTGTAAAGCACAGAGAGGTCTGGTAAAGCATAGGGAAGCATTGTAAAGCACAGAGAGGTCTGGTAAAGCATAGGGAAGCATTGTAAAGCACAGAGAGGTCTGGTAAAGCATAGGGAAGCATTGTAAAGCACAGAGAGGTCTGGTAAAGCATAGGGAAGCATTGTAAAGCACAGAGAGGTCTGGTAAAGCATAGGGAAGCATTGTAAAGCACAGAGAGGTCTGGTAAAGCATAGGGAAGCATTGTAAAGCACAGAGAGGTCTGGTAAAGCATAGGGAAGCATTGTATAGCACAGAGAGGTCTGGTAAAGCATAGGGAAGCATTGTAAAGCACAGAGAGGTCTGGTAAAGCATAGGGAAGCATTGTAAAGCACAGAGAGGTCTGGTAAAGCATAGGCAAGCATTGTAAAGCACAGAGAGGTCTGGTAAAGCATATAAAAAAAAAAGTGCGCTCCCCTGACTGTGTGACTCCCCCCTGCACACCACGCGGCCGTGCCTTTACCAGGGGAGACCCTCGGGGACCCCTGCGCTCCCCTGACTGTGTGACTCCCCCCTGCACACCACGCGGCCGTGCCTTTACCAGGGGAGACCCTCGGGGACCCCTGCGCTCCCCTGATTGTATGGCAGAACTCTTATTATGACAGATGGTTTGAAGCTGTTCTGTCCTTGCCTGAGCAGCCCCTGAAAAACAGCCAGCCACAAATATCTCCACAGAGGAAGGGGAGGAGCTTCTGTCACTGCGCTGTGATTGGCTGATGAACTCCAGGGCGTTGCTATAGGAACTGAAAACCACTGCGTTGCCCACAGCAACACTGAGGACTGGGAAACTCATTCCTTTGAAAAATCCAGGAATCTGAGAAAACAAAAAAGCAGAGAGGTGTGGTAAAGCATAGGGAAGCATTGTAAAGCACAGAGAGGTCTGGTAAAGCATAGGGAAGCATTGTAAAGCACAGAGAGGTCTGGTAAAGCATAGGGAAGCATTGTAAAGCACAGAGAGGTCTGGTAAAGCATAGGGAAGCATTGTAAAGCACAGAGAGGTCTGGTAAAGCATAGGGAAGCATTGTAAAGCACAGAGAGGTCTGGTAAAGCATAGGGAAGCATTGTAAAGCACAGAGAGGTCTGGTAAAGCATAGGGAAGCATTGTAAAGCACAGAGAGGTCTGGTGAAGCATAGGGAAGCATTGTAAAGCACAGAGAGGTCTGGTAAAGCACAGGGAAGCATTGTAAAGCACAGAGAGGTCTGGTAAAGCATAGGGAAGCATTGTAAAGCACAGAGAGGTCTGGTAAAGCATAGGGAAGCATTGTAAAGCACAGAGAGGTGTGGTAAAGCATAGGGAAGCATTGTAAAGCACAGAGAGGTCTGGTAAAGCATAGGGAAGCATTGTAAAGCACAGAGAGGTGTGGTAAAGCATAGGGAAGCATTGTAAAGCACAGAGAGGTCTGGTAGTGTGGTAAACTTTTATAAGGGTAAATAGCAGCAGCAGTAATAATAATAATAATAATAATAATAATAATAATAATAATAATAATAATATACATACTCGCTCATGTTTGTAGATCTTGATCATGCAGTCTATAATCCCTCTGTACTTCAACTGAGTCTGCAGTCGAACCTCGAACGAAACAAAATGAATAAATATTAATGTATCAGAGAGAGAGAGAGAGAGAGAGAGAGAGAGAGAGAGAGAGAGAGAGAGAGGATATCGCATGGGGTGCTGTACGATACAGGCTATTGTTTGAGTAAGCGTGTGTATTGGTACCTGTGATTATGATTATTATGATTATGATTATTGCTTCGGTTGTTTATAATAAGCAGAGTGAGACACATTCACGGGGAGCGGTTCATGTTGCTTTTTAAATGAAATTGTAATTACAGTACTGCAGCGTAATTGTAGGTGTAATTGTAATTGAACATCATTGTAATTGCAGGTGTAATTGTAATTGAGTCCAGGTGGGTATTCTACCCTACCTTGATCGTGTCCATGGGATGTCCGACCACCAACCCCACAGCACCTGGGGAGAGGAGACACACAAACCAGGGTAAACTAACCCTTATACAAGCATCCCATAGTAAAAACACAGCACTGTGTGATACAGCACAGTGACAGCATTGTAAAGCACAGAGAGGTGTGGTAAAGCATAGGGAAGCATTGTAAAGCACAGAGAGGTCTGGTAAAGCATAGGGAAGCATTGTAAAGCACAGAGAGGTCTGGTAAAGCATAGGGAAGCATTGTAAAGCACAGAGAGGTCTGGTAAAGCATAGGGAAGCATTGTAAAGCACAGAGAGGTCTGGTAAAGCATAGGGAAGCATTGTAAAGCACAGAGAGGTCTGGTAAAGCATAGGGAAGCATTGTAAAGCACAGAGAGGTCTGGTAAAGCACAGGGAAGCATTGTAAAGCACAGAGAGGTCTGGTAAAGCATAGGGAAGCATTGTAAAGCACAGAGAGGTCTGGTAAAGCATAGGGAAGCATTGTAAAGCACAGAGAGGTCTGGTAAAGCACAGGGAAGCATTGTAAAGCACAGAGAGGTCTGGTAAAGCATAGGGAAGCATTGTAAAGCACAGAGAGGTCTGGTAAAGCACAGGGAAGCATTGTAAAGCACAGAGAGGTGTGGTAAAGCATAGGGAAGCATGGTAAAGCACAGAGAGGTCTGGTAAAGCACAGGGAAGCATTGTAAAGCACAGAGAGGTCTGGTAAAGCATAGGGAAGCATTGTAAAGCACAGAGAGGTCTGGTAAAGCATAGGGAAGCATTGTAAAGCACAGAGAGGTCTGGTAAAGCATAGGGAAGCATTGTAAAGCACAGAGAGGTCTGGCAAAGCATAGGGAAGCATTGTAAAGCACAGAGAGGTCTGGCAAAGCATAGGGAAGCATTGTAAAGCACAGAGAGGTCTGGTAAAGCATAGGGAAGCATTGTAAAGCACAGAGAGGTGTGGTAAAGCATAGGGAAGCATTGTAAAGCACAGAGAGGCGTGGTAAAGCATAGGGAAGCATTGTAAAGCACAGAGAGGTCTGGTAAAGCATAGGGAAGCATTGTAAAGCACAGAGAGGTCTGGTAAAGCATAGGGAAGCATTGTAAAGCACAGAGAGGTCTGGTAAAGCATAGGGAAGCATTGTAAAGCACAGAGAGGTCTGGTAAAGCATAGGGAAGCATTGTAAAGCACAGAGAGGTCTGGTAAAGCATAGGGAAGCATTGTAAAGCACAGAGAGGTCTGGTAAAGCATAGGGAAGCATTGTAAAGCACAGAGAGGTCTGGTAAAGCACAGGGAAGCATTGTAAAGCACAGAGAGGTCTGGTAAAGCATAGGGAAGCATTGTAAAGCACAGAGAGGTCTGGTAAAGCATAGGGGAACATTGTAAAGCACAGAGAGGTCTGGTAAAGCATAGGGAAACATTGTAAAGCACAGAGAGGTCTGGTAAAGCAGATTATAAAAATAAATCGTGGTAAGCTAGGTTCTGGAGCTCACCCGAAATCCATCCCGCGATGAACTCTGAAAAGTGCATCCCGCCTCAGGGTCCTGCTGAGTTCGGAAAGGGCAGCACAAGCCGGTCGGAAAAGACTCTTAGGAACGGAACCGAACGAAGGAGGTCGGGGTACAAACAAGCGGAACTAAAAAGCAGCGACGAGGCTTTGAACAGCTGCACCCCAAAAAAAAAAAACAATGCGAGATGCAGTTATAAGAGAGAGGTGGATCACAGCAAAGTGACCGTGCAGATTTACAGAGGAGAACTTTCACAAGGCAGCAAGCGGAAGCGGTAGAGAGGGTTCAGGGATTCGCAAACTTTATTTCAACAGCGAGGCAGGAGTTAGAATTAAACTATATACAGCATTGCATGAAAACAGCAGCAAAAACAACGTGAAAAGCATCGATTGATCCGACCTGACGCGTTACACTGCACACAATACTGTAAAATACAAACACATTAATGCATACTAATTATATAACTATATATATATATATATATATATATATATATATATATATATATATATATATATATATATATATATATATATAGTGTGTGTGTGTGTTTTTATATAACTTTCTTCAGTATGCATTGTACACAGGTAGTGGACAAAGAAATGGAAACCCCAAATGCTTTCAATGTCCCTCATTTGCCCAGGTGTTTCCATTTTTTTGTCTAGGATAGATAGATAGATAGATGGGTTACCTGTATGTTTACCGAGCCATGTCGGTGCTTGCAACGCAATCTGCTCTTTGTACTTCGCTGAAGAATGAGCCTCGTAAACTCGGTCGAGGTCACGGATTCTTAATCAACACACGACCCCTAGCGGCCAGCTGGAGTGTAGCGTTTAAAATCGAAGGCGTGAAATTTCAAAATTAACGCTTTAAACCGATTTGCGGAGTGTGCGTGTGTGTGCGCAAATAATACCGCTTTCGGTTTCACGCTGAAAATCAGGCTTCAGCGAATGTTTAGTGCCAGGGTCTGGACTTTAAATGCGCAGTGTTATTTTATTTTAGATTTTTTTTACCATTTCATGCACGACAGCCTCACATATGAGACGGATGCCTTCCCCCCATATAAAGTAATTGAAACGAATATAAAAAAATACATAAATAAATGTACCACGTGTTCAAAACCAGTGTTTGCTTTGTCAGCTGTTTTCAATATTTCGTGCACCAGAGGGGTCAATGCGGTCTGTCTGCACGCAGCACGTGTTTTAAATAGTATTTTACGGGTTAATAAAAAATAATTTCTTTACAAATACTTAAGTCTGCAATGCAATAGCTTTCTTTATCGACGTCTTCAATGCAATATCTGCAGCTATATGCACGCGTGATACAGCACACATTTCTAAAACGCATATAATCTTCTGCCTATATATTTTGATATACGGGCAGCAGTGTGGAGTAGCGGTCAGGGCTCTGGACTCTTGACCGGAGGGTCGTGGGTTCAATCCCAGGTGGGGGGGGGACACTGTTGCTGTACCCTTGAGCAAGGTACTTTACCTAGATTGCTCCAGTAAAAACCCGACTGTATAAATGGGGAATTGTATGTAAAAAATAATGTGATATCTTGTAACAATTGTAAGTCGCCCTGGATAAGGGCGTCTGCTAAGAAATAAATAATAATAATAATAATAATAATTACGTCATAGCGTCATATTTTTAGTTATGACAGACGGTGTGTGGGCGGGGTCTCCCTGTCCGTGACGTCAATCTGTTTCCGGGTTGAGGGTAGTTCCACAGTTCCGGTTTTTTTTCACCAGTGAGTTTGTTTTTTTTTTTTTTTTAGTTTCTCCTGTTCGAGAAAAAACTGTTTTTTTTTTGTTTTGTTTATATATAACAGAAACAAATAAAACATCAAACAGGTAATCGTTTCGTTGAGTCGTGTTGCTGGAGGATTTTAAACTCGTTCGTTAGTTAGAACGTGGAAATGTTATATTTTTAAAACAAATGCGCGGTTATTTAAAAAACCAAACCAAACCAAACAAACGAATATAGCTTGATTTATTTCCTTTTTACACTAAAACTAAACATATTAAATATCATTCTTTATTTAATTCTTAAACTTCAGTACAAGTTTTCCGCTAGTAGTCTTTCTCAGCGTCTTCAGTGTAAATTCAATGGCAAACGTTTCCACTAGAAGTCTTTCTCAGTGTCTTCAGTGTAAATTCAATGGCAAACGTTTCCACTAGAAGTCTCTCTCAGTGTCTTCAGTGTAAATTCAATGCCAATGTTTCCACTAGAAGTCTCTCTCAGCGTCTTCAGTGTAAATTCAATGGCAAACGTTTCCACTAGAAGTCTCTCTCAGGGTCTTCAGTGTAAATTCAATGGCAAACGTTTCCACTAGAAGTCTTTCTCAGTGTCTTCAGTGTAAATTCAATGGCAAACGTTTCCACTAGAAGTCTTTCTCAGTGTCTTCAGTGTAAATTCAATGGCAAACGTTTCCACTAGAAGTCTCTCTCAGCGTCTTCAGTGTAAATTCAATGGCAAACGTTTCCACTAGAAGTCTCTCTCAGCGTCTTCAGTGTAAATTCAATGGCAAACGTTTCCACTAGAAGTCTCTCTCAGCGTCTTCAGTGTAAATTCAATGGCAAACGTTTCCACTAGAAGTCTCTCTCAGCGTCTTCAGTGTAAATTCAATGGCAAACGCTTCCACTAGAAGTCTCTCTCAGTGTCTTCAGTGTAAATTCAATGGCAAACGTTTCCACTAGAAGTCTCTCTCAGCGTCTTCAGTGTAAATTCAATGGCAAATGTTTCCACTAGAAGTCTTTCTCAGCGTCTTCAGTGTAAATTCAATGGCAAACGTTTCCACTAGAAGTCTCTCTCAGCATCTTCAGTGTAAATTCAATGGCAAACGTTTCCACTAGAAGTCTCTCTCAGCGTCTTCAGTGTAAATTCAATGGCAAACGTTTCCACTAGAAGTCTTTCTCAGTGTCTTCAGTGTAAATTCAATGGCAAACGTTTCCACTAGAAGTCTCTCTCAGCGTCTTCAGTGTAAATTCAATGGCAAATGTTTCCACTAGAAGTCTTTCTCAGCGTCTTCAGTGTAAATTCAATGGCAAACGTTTCCACTAGAAGTCTCTCTCAGCATCTTCAGTGTAAATTCAATGGCAAACGTTTCCACTAGAAGTCTCTCTCAGCGTCTTCAGTGTAAATTCAACGGCAAACGTTTCCACTAGAAGTCTTTCTCAGGGTCTTCAGTGTAAATTCAATGGCAAACGTTTCCACTAGAAGTCTCTCTCAGCGTCTTCAGTGTAAATTCAATGGCAAACGTTTCCACTAGAAGTCTCTCTCAGCGTCTTCAGTGTAAATTCAACGGCAAACGTTTCCACTAGAAGTCTCTCTCAGCGTCTTCAGTGTAAATTCAATGGCAAACGTTTCCACTAGAAGTCTCTCTCAGTGTCTTCAGTGTAAATTCAATGGCAAACGTTTCCACTAGAAGTCTTTCTCAGGGTCTTCAGTGTAAATTCAATGGCAAACGTTTCCACTAGAAGTCTCTCTCAGCGTCTTCAGTGTAAATTCAATGGCAAACGTTTCCTCTAGAAGTCATTTTCTTGTTTGTTTTTAGGAGTCTGGTTCCCAGCCCTGCAGTGGGGAGCTGTGACTGGCTGTGCTTGTGTTTTGGTTGCAGATGGAGGGGAGTGACTCGGGGTCCCCAGCTGACCCCTCGGAGGTGTCCCAGAGAGACAGCGTGTCTTCAGCTGGGGCGAGGGGTGAGTGTGGGGGTGCACGGCTCTGTAGTGTCACCATAACATTCTTTACCAATATATATATATATATATATATATATATATATATATATATATATATATATATTAGCATCTCCCCCCCCCCCCTTTCTCCTACCCCTCCCATCTTTTCCCCTCCCCATCTCCCTCTCCCCATCTCCCCCTCTCTCCCCTCTCCCCTCTCTCCCTCCCCCCTCACTCTCTCCCCTCTCTCCTCTCTCCTCTCAGCTCGGTGTGTGCTGATCTACCTGGTTATTGACAGGGCAGTGTAGCTCACTCTCTCCCCTCTCCCCTCTCTCCTCTCTCCTCTCAGCTCGGTGTGTGCTGATCTACCTGGTTAATGACAGGGCAGTGTAGCTCACTCTCTCCCCTCTCCCCTCTCTCCTCTCTCCTCTCAGCTCGGTGTGTGCTGATCTACCTGGTTAATGACAGGGCAGTGTAGCTCACTCTCTCCCCTCTCTCCTCTCTCCTCTCAGCTCGGTGTGTGCTGATCTACCTGGTTAATGACACCGCAGTGCAGCTCACTCTCTCCCCTCTCTCGTCTCTCCTCTCAGCTCGGTGTGTGCTGATCTACCTGGTTAATGACACCGCAGTGCAGCTCACTCTCTCCCCTCTCTCCTCTCTCCTCTCAGCTCGGTGTGTGCTGATCTACCTGGTTAATGACACCGCAGTGCAGCTCACTCTCTCTCCTCTCTCGTCTCTCCTCTCAGCTCGGTGTGTGCTGATCTACCTGGTTAATGACACCGCAGTGCAGC
>NW_026707574.1:0-24241 GCF_902713425.1 Acipenser ruthenus
ATTCCTTACTCAGCAATGTGACCATAGCTTCACTCTAATATGAAATCCATTTAATGTAAAACAAAATGTTTCTGGTAAAAGATGTACGATTCTTAACTCCAAATTAATTCATTTTCAAAGACATCCTAAAACTATTGTAATTGTTGCTATAGAAGTACCAGTTCTTTTGGATCAAAATACGGTTACTGACAGGCTCGTGGACTGAGGCAGTACTGAAACTTTCAGTTCATTATTATGAAAAAAATAAATAAATGGTAGATGGTGTCAAGTGTTTTAAAAAAATACTATTTGCAAAATAGTATTTACTAATTTCTATTTAAAATACATGTCTGGCAACCTATTTTCTATTTGTATTTTAAATAAATATGGAGACCACTGGTTTCTATTTAAAGAGTTTCCGTGACTATTTTGCCCATCCTTGGCATTCAGCTGTTAACTGTAAGGTTGGTTTCCAGCCAGATTGCCTTTCCGGGCAGCCTTCTCAATAGACTCCAAGCTTCCGATTTCGTTTGCAGTTGTGAAGGGTGCGGTGGCCAAGTGGTAAGGCGTCGGTCTCGTAAACCGTAGATCACGGGTTCAATCCCCGTCCGTACCTTGTTGCTGTCTTTAAAACACTATTTGTTACTTATTTGTACCTTTGCAGCTGAAATGAAAATTATAAAATGCTATTTGTATTTTAATTTAAATTAAAAAAAGAGGGCACTCGGATTTGAAGCGGGGACCTCTTCATCTGCAGTCAAATGCTCTACCACTGAGCTATACCCCGACTCCAACAATACAATTTTCTACCAAGCACAACCTACAGTGCCGAGCTGTCAGTTTCAGAAATGCAACCTGTCAAGGCTAGTGATTTTTTTCCTCGTATCCCGCAGCAAATTCCTGTGGTGCAATTGGTCAGTGTGTTTGGCTCTTAACCCTTTAAGGACCGAGATCGTGTCAACACCACATCATACTGAAATTTCAAATTGAAAGCCACAGCTTGCCTTGCCAGACGGCTTTGACAGATTATTTAAGAAAAGCTATAACTTTCCCCAGAGTGTTCTGAAAACAAGGACACCAATTCCAAGATGTGACTGTAACAAATTGAATTTTAGTGCATTGTTATAGGAAGAGAGTCAAATACAGCCAAAAATACGCTTGGTCCTTAAATAGTTTAGCAAACGGTTGGTTGCTTGTGTAACAGGTCTTTATATACAGACGTGCTCAAATTTGTTGGTACCCCTCCACAAAAAACGAAGAATGCACAATTTTCTCTGAAATAACTTGAAACTTACAAAAGTAATTGGCATCCACCGTTGTTTATTCCATATTTAATAGAAATCAGACTTTGCTTTTAATTTTTTATTCAACATAATATTGTAAATAATAAAACAAATGAAAATGGCATTGACAAAAATGATGGGACCGCTAAACTAATATTTTCTTGCACAACCTTTAGAGGCAATCACTGCAATCAAACGTTTTCTGTAGCTCTCAATGAGACTTCTGCACCTGTTAACAGGTAGTTTGGCCCACTCTTCCTGAGCAAACTGCTCCAGCTGTCTCAGGTTTGATGGGTGCCTTCTCCAGACTGCAAGTTTCAGCTCTTTCCATAGATGTTCGATAGGATTCAGATCAGGACTCATAGAAGGCCACTTCAGAATAGTCCAATGTTTTGTTCTTATCCATTCTTGGGTGCTTTTAGCTGTGTGTTTTGGGTCATTATCCTGTTGGAGGACCCATGACCTGCGACTGAGACAGAGCTTTCTGACACTGGGCAGTACGTTTTGCTCCAGAATACCTTGATAGTCTTGAGATTTCATTGTGCCCTGCACAGATTCAAGGCACCCTGTGCCAGGCGCAGCAAAGCAGCCCCAAAACATAACCGAGCCTCCTCCATGTTTCACTGTAGGTATGGTGTTCTTTTCTTTGAAAGCTTCATTTTTTCGTCTGTGAACATAGAGCTGATGTGACTTGTCAAAAAGCTCCAGTTCTGACTCATCTGTCCAAAGGACATTCTCCCAGAAGGATTGTGGCTTGTCAATATGCATTTTAGCAAATTCCAGTCTGGCTTTTTTATGTTTTTCTTTTTTTATGTGGGTCTTCTTCCATAGAGCCCACTTTCGCTCAAAAAGCGACGGATGGTGCGATCAGAAACTGACGTACCTTCACCTTGGAGTTCAGCTTGTATCTCTTTGGCAGTTATCCTTGGTTCTTTTTCTACCATTCGCACTATCCTTCTGTTCAATCTGGTGTCGATTTTCCTCTTGCGGCCACGCCCAGGGAGGGTGGCTACAGTTCCATGGACCTTAAACTTCTTAATAATATTTGCAACTGTTGTCACAGGAACATCAAGCTGCTTGGAGATGGTCTTGTAGCCTTTACCTTTACCATGCTTGTCTATTATTTTCTTTCTGATCTCCTCAGACAACTCTCTCCTTTGCTTTCTCTGGTCCATGTTCAGTGTGGTGCACACAATGATACCAAACAGCACAGTGACTACTTTTCTCATTTAAATAGGCTGAATGACTGATTACAAGATTGGAGACATGTGTGATACTAATTAAAGAAACTAATTAGTTTGAAATATCACTATAATCCAATTATTTATTATCTTTTCTAAGGGGTACCAACAAATGTATCCAGGCCATTTTAGAATATCTTTGTAGAATAAGCAATAATTCATCTCTTTTCACAGCTTCTTTGCCTTATTCTATGACATACCCAAGCCATAAATGATAAAATAGCTTTTAATTTCATCACTTTTCAGGAGGAATGAAGCATTATTTCAATGAGCTGTAAGGGTACCAACAAATTTAAGCATGTCTGTACATATAGCTAAATTTATGTTAATAATTTGACTATGCCACCTTGTGTTTATTAAGGACAAGGACGTCGAGTGGTTGGTTCCCACACAAACTCTTTTATCCAGGAGAAACCAAGCAATCATATAACAAAAATAATCTTTACAAGTTTTTATTAGTAATTGTTTTAAAAATCTCAAGCACATTAACAATAATGTAAACCATATGACAATGCCACCTTCACTTCACAGTCTAACAATTGTCTAGTAGATATATATATATATATATATAAGGATTATACAATAAAACAAACTCTAAATCTATCAGTTTCTTATAGTGCAGTTAATTAAACTAATTACCACAGATTATATTATTGCAGTTTATATAAAATACTTGGATCTATCAGTTTCTTATAGTAAAGTTAATTAACTAGTTCAGCAATTCTGTTCTTTTTGTGATACATACAAAGTAGACAACAACGTCAGCAATTGAATGGTCTCGTTACAAACTACATTACATTTATAAAGTACACAGTACCAATTTCCCCCAATCTATTTAAATATTAGCCAGCGTGGTTCAGGGGGTGTGGAGCTGGGGGGCTTCTAATCTTCTAATCTTCTAATTTTCTAATTTCCTGTTAATTAGCATCTATTTTCTATTTAAGCCCTGATCACCTGCACCTTTTCTGTCGAGTGTTTCGTTTTAGTAGCAAACGCTCAGACGCCGTCGTTTCGTGCTCCACCGCTAATATCTAAACTTCGTTGCCTCGCTCTGCAGGTCATTTCTCTGCACAGCGCTGCCAAGATATTATCAATCATTTTCCTACCTGCTCAGGTGATCCTTCTTTTTATTCAGCTTCTCTTTTCGGCTTCAAGAGCTCCAACGTTTGTCTTTCCTGTTCCATCCAGTCTCTAGCTCAGCATCAGAGCCGTCCAAAGCACAGCTTCATTACTCAACTTGTCTGCAACTTTAGCAGAATGTCTGGTCCTCCGCTAAACTTTCAAGCTCCTTCGACAAGACATCGACATTCCCGTTGTTTGCGATTGCCTTACTTTAGCTCTATTAAATCTACCACAAAGCTTTGTCTGCGGAATCTCTCTTTACTCCTCGCCTGCAATCAGACGCCCCTCCCCCGCTCCCACAGAGCCAGCACAATAACGTTCCATCAGAAGATCCTGCCCTGGACCTCCATCAGCTACGTTCAACCTTTTTAAAGACATATCCAGCCCATTACAAACTCCATTTCAACCAGTGGCGGCTCGTGACTTGACTGGTCACAACATGCTCCAACGACACTATTGTACTGTAACTTTTCCACCGGTGCCACACAGACCATGGTTACCACGGCAACACCCTCATTGAGTGACTGCGGGGAGTGGTGTCATGGTGACCAGGCAGCTTCATCAGGCTCTGCGTGTTCTGGCCTGAGTACTGCAATCTTCTGGCTTCCTGTTGCTGCGCTTTCACAACTGGCGGAGACGAATTCAACGCACCGAATCATGACATCTAAATACTGCGTTAACTGATTTATATACATGACTAACTGTCCTCAAACATGTCTAAAATATTTATTATTCAAATCTAAAGGAATAGGCGAATGTTGTTCTACATAGACAATGATTTTAATCGTAATAACTTCATAGATTCTACTCTGCTTCACTCAAGTCAATAGTTTAATTCCAATCATAACCTCTGGATGGCAGTATAATACCACAAGTTCTCTCTCTATATATTAAACCGGTTTGGTATCGCTGCGAAGCTCGGACACTACAGCTTTTTTATCTATTCCCGCAGTTCTCACTCTGATGGATTCTCGGGAGTTCCCCTCCTGCCTCAACCTTTTGTCTACCTATATCAACTGACATTCTTCAATTTCAACTCTACCCGCCCGCCCCTTTGAGGACATGGTCATGAAGCCACGCACTTGTCGGCTTTCTGAGATGCTCCGAATCTACCGTCACATTAACTTCTATTTTCCCTGCATCAGGCTTCCATCCCAGCGACCTCTTCCTGTTCCCGGATTCGTGCTTCCTCATCTGGCTCCTCTCCTCCAAACCGACAAATTTCACCAAGGCACTTTATTCAACCTTCAAAGTTACCATTTCAGCAACGTGAGCTGCCAGGCAAAAACGGAAACCATGTCCTACAACTATTAACATTTCAGTCAAGTGTCCTCCTATCCTGCGATAGACAATACACTCAGACTGCTCCCGACCAAATCAATAGATTTTGCAGCAGCCTCAGAGCAACGCATTCTTCATCCTCTCCGGTTCTACAGCGGCCTCAGATTTATGCATTTTCATCTCTGGCTTCATCTAAATCACTTTATCACTCAAAGACCAATATCCACCGCTTTCAGCAGATCTCTGCACTCTACAGCAGTCCACCGTTCACTATTACAGATCACTGCTTCAGCAGATCTCTGCTCTCTGCAGCAGACCACCACACTCTACCGATGGCAGTCCACCATTCACTATTACAGATCACTGCTTCAGCAGATCTCAGACCTCGTTGTTACTTCTTCAGATCTCTGCATTGTTCAGCAGATCCCGTCCTCTACTGTTAATTGCTCCTCACTACAGCAGATCTCTGCTCCCTCTTCAGATCTACTCACTATTACAGCATGCAAAGTTGCTTTAGTTTACAGTTTAAATCTGTACCTGCACTACTCCAGAGCTTCCACCACTCCCGCTTTCCTCCAATATGCAGATCGCGGTAGCTGTGTGGTCCAGTGGTTAAAGAAACAGGCTTGTAACCAGAAGGTCCCCGGTTCAAATCCCACCTCAGCCACTGACTCATTGTGTGACCCTGAGCAAGTCACTTAACCTCCTTGTGCTCCGTCTTTCGGGTGAGATGTAATTGTAAGTGACTCTGCAGCTGATGCATAGTTCACACACCCTAGTCTCTGTAAGTCGCCTTGGATAAAGGCGTCTGCTAAATAAACAAATAATAATAATAATCAAGGTTAATGCTAATCCACATCTAATCAAAATACGCGGTGCTTGACTTTCTCAGCAATATATTCATATGTCCACACATCCTCTGGAGTATTACAGCATTAATACATGGTGAGAGACGTGGTATGAGACTGGAAATCTGTCTTGATTATGAGTTAAGGAGTTCCACTACTAGGATGATGACTGGAGTTGTGAAACCCAATCTCTGAATGTGAGTTCACCTTTTCCATTTCAAGCAGACAGGATAGTAGCAGACCGCTGATCGATCCTGTATTAACTAACACATAGGATGGTCGACATCTCATCTCTTCCCTCATTTCCAGAAAATGGAGCACAAAGGGTGCTGAGCTTCCCCAGCAGACGATTTACACATGTTCGTTCAGTTCCAGCTGCTACCTCAACCCTCAGTTCCAACTCCCCTTCTGCCTCTACTTTCGGTATCCAAGTTCCGTCAGCTGGTCCGGTCTGCTGCCCCACCTCTCCTCCAGTCTCCCCAGCTTCACCAGCTGCTATTTGACTGAATCCTACTCTCAGTAACCTCCTTCAATCTGCTCAGCATTTCATGTCTGCAGCCCTCGCCCTTCTTCAAGAGCTTCCTATTCTACAGCTTGGTCAGTGTTTTCAACCTTCTGTGCCCAGAATCAGATTCATCCTATTCCTTCAATCAAACCAGATCCTGGCTTTCATCATTCACGGTAGGGATTCTCTCCCCCCCCCCCATTCTCTCCATACCAGCAGTTTGCCTGATCCTCCGTGGGATTCTTAAGAGCTTTCCCTTCTGCCTCACCTTCCCGCCTGTCTACATCAATGAACATTCTCCGTTTGCTCATTCTACTCTTTGGAAACACCACTTCTCCCCATACAAGGATCTACCTATGGAGATCATCTGCATCTGAGCCTTCTTCGGTCTCCTCAGGAGCTCAGAATCCACAGTTTCTTCTACTTCTAATTTACTTCATCATTCAGTTGTGTTCCTCCAAGATGGATCCATTTCAGCGCGGTCAGTTCATTCAGCTGTCAAGCAGAGTCCCCTATCTGCCCCTTCTTTTCAACGTCAAGGTATCTCATCTGCATCTCGGCCTTCTTCGGTCTCCTCAGAACTCGCAGTTTCTTCTGCTTCTAATTTACTTCATCATTTGGCCGTACCTCCAAGATGGATCAATTTCAGCATGGTTAGTTCATTCAGCTGTCAAGTAGAATCCCCTATCTTCCCTTCTTTTCAACATCAAGGTATCTCCCCAGCAAGAAACCTTGCCGCCCCCCCCCCAGGACCCTCAGTTCACTGATTCCTCTCGCTCCTATAATCACTCGTCCCTGGTTCTCAGCCCACCTCTCCACCCTCCAGAGCAGGCCTCCCTCCTCTACTCTACCCCCCCAGGACCCTCAGTTCATTGATCCCTCTCGCTCCTATCATCACTCATCACTGGTTCTCAACCCACCTCTCCACCCTCCAGAGCAAGCCTCCCTCCTCTACTCTACCCCCCCTTCTGCTCATTGATTTCTCTCACTCCTAGGATCACTCGTCACTGGTTCTCAACCTACCTTGCCTCCAGAGCGGGCCTCCCCACCATCATTCTGTAGGCACAGCCCCCTCTGCTGCGAGGGCCAACATCAATCACAGCCAGATCATGAACGTGGGGAGCTGGCCCTCTTCTGCAGTGGATTCTTTCATTCATTCATCCTCCTCTCGTATAGTTGCTGCCCATTTTTAAAAATTGCTAGTATGCCTGGAGTGGGGGCTTCCTGTCCGCCGGGGCCACCAGAGGTTTTCCCCTAATCGGCCTCAAGGGGTTTTTTCCTCTCCACTGAGCGGCAGGTATACACATAGACACATCCTACTAACCAATTACTAGTCTCCCTCTGTTTGTCCCATTTGTCCTTCTGGTCTTTTGTTTATGTTATGCATGTGCTGTCTTTTGTTTGTCTCACAGTGTGGGAGATTTCGTGAGGTGCCAGGGGTCCATCCTTTGGGGGGCAAGTGAGTCTCACTTCCCCGACCTCAGGGCTAGGCATCCACCTCCCTTACTTTCAGGGGGGTTCTCACTATGTGAGTCAGAGCGGACCCCCGGCCATACTCTGTCCTGTCGCAGCTCCTGCGCTTATCTTACCTCACTCGAGGCTCTGTTCTATTCTGCCTCTCTTTTGGGACGTGGCCACTCATGCTGAGTCCTATACTAACCTCTATGCTTTGTCCTTATTTTCAGGGCCCAGGCAGCGTGACGTTTCGGCCAATCAGGGGTTTAACGAGCGCCCCTTACAGAAGTCTCAGATGCTGGGTACCTCTCTCTCTCGTCTCCTCTCGAGGGGCGGCTACCCGAGTCATAACCCTCATATGTGTTTTCGGTTGCTGGGTCCTCTGCCCCTGGGATGTGTCGGCATCGTCGCCCTCAGTCAGCGACCTCTTTTCTATCCTGTCTTCGGTTGCTGGGTCCTTTGCCCCTGAGATGTGTCGGCATCGTCGCCCTCAGTCAGCGACCTCTTTTCTATCCTGTCTTCGGTTGCTGGGTCCTTTGCCCCTGAGATGTGTCGGCATCGTCGCCCTCAGTCAGCGACCTCTTTTCTATCCTGTCTTCGGTTGCTGGGTCCTTTGCCCCTGAGATGTGTCGGCATCGCCGCCCTCAGTCAGCGACCATCTTTTCTATCCTGTTTCGGTTGCTGGGTCCTCTGCCCCAGGGATGTGTTGGCATCGTCGCCCTCAGTCAGTGACCTCTTTCTATCCTACTAACTGCTCCTTTCTGCCTCTTCTGCCTTATCTTTCACCCCAGCTCACGCCCCGTGAAAATGAATATATAAAACAAGAATAAAATAAAATATAACAAATAAACCACAGGATTTCTTGCTGCATGAGTGGGACAACTATCAAATAAACCACACAACGTTAACAATAAACTAACAGGCTCACTGACCGGGGAACCCCAACACGCTATACCTCATGTTGGAAATTATTATTATTATTATTATTATTTATTTCTTATTATTTATTTCTTAGCAGACGCTCTTATCCAGGGCGACTTACAATTGTTACAAGATATCACATTATACATTATTTCACATTATTTTTACATACAATTACCCATTTATACAGTTGGGTTTTTACTGGAGCAATCTAGGTAAAGTACCTTGCTCAAGGGTACAACAGCAGTGTCCCCCACTGGGGATTGAACCCACAATCCTCCGGTCAAGAGTCCAGAGCCCTAACCACTACTCTACACTGCTGCCCCGGTCAAACACAGCCTTCCTGGTGTGCTACACGAAGTTATAAAGTCTCTCTGCGTTCCAGCTCCAGTCTGCAACAAGGAATCTCCTTTACAATTCAAGGTCTCCCTCTCACAATATTCTTCCGCATTTATAAAAGCAGTAGATAATTGGCAGGACGGGGAGATCAGGCAGCAAGCCACTGGCAAGCAGAGCCGTGGAACGGGAGACACAGTTGCTAAGCAACAGGGGGGTGTGCATTGGGCAGACAGTCCTTCAGTCAATCGTAGTTTCGCTCGTATAGTTCCATAGAGGAAAGCAGCGTCAAGAAAAACCTATGAATAGATAATTATATTTCCCCATCTGCTTTCTTTAAGTGTTATGTTCAAGGTTGGTTAAATGTAATGAGAAAAGGGAAAATAAAATTGGTTGGACAAAATAGTACTATAAATACAGTTGTTGCTTGGACAACATATTCAAAATAGGACTGTAAATACAGTTGTTGCTAAACTATTATTATTTTGTTGTTCTTGCTGCTGTTGATATAGCTGTATTACTTCTATTGCTACTGCTAACATTGCTGCTATTGATACAACTATAATTTTGAATACTATTGCTATAGTTACTGTTAACTTTGCTGCTATTGAATTAGCTATTACTTTTATTGTTACTTGCATATGCAGGGATGGAAATAAGACTCCTAATGCATAGCAGTTTGGTCCATTTCAGGTTTTACTAACTGCAGGCCCTTGTATAAACTGTACTAAAGTAGCTGGAAAAAACAAGCCTGCAGGTCAGAAAACCCGAAATGGCTCCTACTGCTATACAATGGGAGTCTTATTTCCACCCCTGCTTATGTGCTTAGCCATTTTAATAGTGTGTTTTTGCATAGTTAAATTTGATTGCTTTTAATAGTTTTAGAATACAATTAATAAACCTCTTTTTGATAATTACTTTGTCTGGCTTCCTTGTCTGCGCTACCAAGGTGTTATAACTTATAACTTATAACTTACCCCAGTGACACACACAACATGAATATAGTTGTTGCTTGGACATATCAAAATACTGTATTGTAAATATATATTTAGTTAACATTTAAATCTATTAATGTTACACATGGTTTATTCTTTAACTCCTAATAATAAGCATTATAGTTTAACCAGCTTGGTTATTGGACAATTATAATGTATTCATTTAAAAGTAAAAGCATGTGCTCACTCACTCACAGATAGATTTACAAAAAAAAGTACAAATGGAGATTCTACAGAAGTGAATGGAAAGTTCTTGAATTTGCAGTTTGTTTATTTGAGGTAACACAGAGATAGTGATTAGGTGGGAACTCTTTCAAGTGTTTTCAGAACAAAGGATTCTGGCATTTTTATTTTACATTTTACAAAAACAGACTCTGAAAAATTGTCTTTGCAGACTGATGGTCTAGAAATATTCCATAAACTCTCACAGGTTATTCCACGTTGGCCAAATGTGCAACTACATATATAAATAATATGCAATATGTGTGTGTCTATTGTAACATGAGCCTTGCGGCTCGGGTTCGTTGGCCCTTTAAAAACTTGACCCAGCACAGCAGACTGATTTTTCAGCGCTTATGCGCAATTCTTTTTAATTAAACACAAAATAAAACAAACACAAAATAAACACCTAACTCCGATTTTGGAGCGCTGACTACACAGATTATTCCCTGACTAACTCGCAGGACGGCTAAGCCGTTTCCCCGCCAAACACAATAAACAAAAACCACACAGGTTTCATACAGCACACTCTTCACCTCACGACTTCCAGGAAGCATAGCACCTCTCCTGCCTCCTTCTCCTCCACAGCAGCCCTGAGTAATCTAACTGCCTGTCCTTTATACCCTGCACCTGGAGGATAATTAAACAATAAAACAGTTAAAACAATGAAACAATTAAATTAAACAATTAAACAAACGTGCCTACGCACATGTTTTCCTCAGGGAGGCTTTAACCCCCTCCCTGCTGTCTATACTATATATACTATATATATATATATATATATACACACACACAGTGTATGGCAAATGAAAAACACAGTAATATTAAGGTGGACCTTTGATGGACAAGAAAATAAATAGAATTTTTAGATACCACAGTAAAACTTGAAGAAGGTTCAATTGAGACTGACCTCTTCTGTAAACCTACTGACATGCACCCGTATTTACACATGTCCTCTGCACATCCGACACAAACTAAAAGGGCAATCCCAAAGGGTCTAGGAATAAGAATACGAAGAATATGCTCAAAAGAAAGTGACTATGTAAAACAAAGAAATGTATTAAAAACACATCTTAAAAAAAGAGGATACAAAGAAAGAATTATAGAGACGGACTTAAGAAAAGTGGATAAACTAAAAAGAGATGATCTACTAGATTATAAAAATAGAGATAAAAAGGTCAAAGGAGTCCCATTAGTAATGACTTACTCTAAACTTTTGCTCAATATTTCTAAGATAGTTTGGAAACACTTGCTGATTCTACATAATTCAGAAAAATTTAAAAAAAGTATTTCTTAAGGCCCCAGTTGTAGAATTCAAAAGAGAAGCTAATTTAGGTGATATTTTAGTTCACAGTGAACATAAAATAATAATTGACAAAATAGGTTCTACGAACATGTGCACTAGTAGATGTAAAGTGTGTAAATACATGGACAAAAGTAAAAATATAATTAAACATAAGAACACCACATATCCACTAAAAACTAACACCTACTGTAAAAATAGCAATGTTGTTTACTGAATAGCCTGTGAAAAATGTGATGAAATCAAATATGTTGGAGACACTGGAACTACTTAAAAGAATTCAGAATCACCTTTCATTAATTAGAAATAAAAAAATGAATGAACCAATAGTACAGCACTTCACCAGTCAGGGACATGACATAAATGATGTAAAGTTTGTAGTATTAGAACAGCTAAAATTAGACAATGCGACATATTGAAGAATACAAGAAAGTAAATGGATAAATAGACTGAACACGATTATGCCAGCGGGATTCAACAGAAAAGAATGAACTAATTAACTTCAATAAATATATAACATTTAAATAAATAAACAAAATTAATTCAAAAGTTGTGCATGCTGATGCGCTGGGGAGGCCAGATCAAGACTGATCCTCAGAGCCAGCATTGCATGATATAATAAAAATATAAGTTTATATAAAGTAGTGTTAATTATAATTAATACAGATTCAAAGATAGAAGTAAAAATGATGTCACAATATATAGAACACAATTACATGTAAGAATAAATCATGGATTTGAATGTAAACAATAAGAAGTAGTTGTCATGCCGTCAAAAACCTATAAATACCTCCAATGTTTTGATTCAAACACAGGCTCCCTTGAGAAAGATATGTACAACATATCAAAACGTTGGGCAGCTGGCTCTTTGAGCTAAAATATATATATATATATATATATATATATATATATATATATATATATATATATATATATATATATATATATATATATATCACCAAACGAGTAAGATGGGCTGAATGGCCTCCTCTCGTTTGTAAACTTTCTTATGTTCTTATATATATATAATGCATTATGTTGTTGCTTTTTATATTTTATGTATTTTGTTTAATGTTTTATACTGTAAATAGCTTAATTTGCATAAAAAATATCCTAATGATTTCTGGATCATTATATTTACGTATTATAGTCTTTAAGTGTGCTGAGTTATGTCAGTCTCTGCAGTGCTTCCAGTATTACTGTTATTATTATTATCATATAGGTTAAACTTATGATAATACTGTAAATTGTTATATATATACACAAGATAAGCTAAGTAACAGAAATATAATTGTAAGTCGCCCTGGATAAGGGTGTCTGCTAAGAAATAAATAATAATAATAATAATAATAATAATAATAATAATAATAATAATAATAATAATAATAATAATAATAATAATATTGTGCAGCAAAAAGTTAAATAGTTAACAATAAAGGCGTGTTTATTCCAGTCTCCCAGTGCTAATGATGTGTAATGCCCAGGGACAAAAAAACAAACCCTGAAAACAGGCTTCTGCAGCTGGATTCTCTGTTACACCTATTCTCGACTGGCCTCCCTGCGGGTGGCAGGCGAGAATTCTACCACTGAACAACCAATGCTCCTGCACATTATTACAATGTGACTGGATTTCTGTGTGCCCTGCGATGGACTGGTGTCCCGTCCAGGGTGTAGTCTCGCCGTGCGCCCTGTGTATGCTGGGTTAGGCTCCGGCTCACCGCGACCCTGTAAAGGATTAAGCGGTTAATGATAATGGATGGATGGATAGATGGATGGATGGATGGATTGATGGATTAATTGATTTCTGTGTGTTGGCTGGGCTGACAAGATTTTAACACAACAGTTATGGTGAGCATTCAAAACAGCACCTAGAGCAATGTGAAAGATGAAAGGTTTGACAGTACGCTTACAAGAAAAAAAGTAGAACACACCATGGTTCCGTTACCAAAGCTCTGGCCAGTATGGTGATTGAACCCATGAGTAGTAATATTACTATAGCTTATGTCAAAAGTTTGATTGATGACCTTTTTGACCTTTTAGGGACCTTTTGACCTTATGTGTGAATATATGAATATATAATGAGTGAGAGTGGATTTATGAATATATAATGAGGGGGCGTGGATTTTATATAGGAGTATGGAATATATATATATATATATATATATATATATATATATATATATAACAGACCCCTTGTATTTAACAAGTGCTTATAAACATTAAATATTTATAAATGTAAAGAGTTTGAAATAAAAATAATTACTGTTGGTAGGATTTGAACCCACGCTGACAATTGAGTCAAGTGGATCTTAAGTCCATCGCCTTAACCACTCAGCCACAACAGTTTTTCTTAAAACATTACTAAATAAAAAATAAGAATTAAGCTTACCGGGGTTCTGAGAATCATGGTGGTTAGGTGTTTGAGCAAAAGGTTAAAATGATTGAGACTACGAAGGGTTTTTGTTTTTTGTTTTTTTAAAAGGGCAAGTCTGGGCATGTTTTCAGACCTCATAAAAGGAGGAAAATATTTGTGCCGTTTATTAGAGTGTTACACAAGATGTCTCATACCTTTGTTAGTTCCTACTCTGAGAAAATGGATCTTGAGGATCGGCAAATGTCTGAACTTATAAAAGCCTTTAAAAAATGCACATTAGCCCTTCCTCAGAGGCTAAAGAAACCACGGAATGTAAAAAAGGTTCAAGAGAGAGTCCAAGCAAGGGGTGGATGATATTTTAACAGAGCTAAGACCAGAACACAGCATTAGACGTAAACTGCGCCATCTACAAGAAACCCTGGATGACAAGACCTGAGACATTGTTAACAAAATAACCAAAGCTTTTTACCATCGCAGTTTTACTAACCCCCAGGCTCCTTTAACTTATTACAGAGCCTGTGACTTTGAAAATGGGGAACGTCCAGACTCCAGCAAAACTGAGGAAAACCATGGAGGGGCTGCTGTTTGAGTTAAAAGCTGAGGAAGTGGCTTGCAAGAGACTCTTTCAAAACCTGATCCCCGTAAATGTAAAAATGTTCAACAATTTAAAAAGTGTAACTGATTTAATCCATAAAGATGTTGATGCTCAAGAATGGTTAGAGTTGGTAGATACACATGTAAAACACTGTAACCCCTTAAATGCATTTTTAATGAATATATTACCTAAAATGTTTGATGAAATAGAAGACTGCAAATGTACACATATCATTGTTTTGTATGCTTATGTGACTGATGTCTGTTTTTATAACCTGCCAATGTTTTTAAGAGATGAAGATATATCAAAATGTCGTGGATTACTTAGTGACTAATCATAAATGTTTGTGTAAAAACTTTATATGTCTTCTAAAATGTCCTTATCTTCTTGATAAACTTTGAATAAAAACTTTTTGAACTACATACTTGGCGCAGTTGTGTTATATTGGTTAAAGACGGCACATCAGCGTATGAAAAAAATATACTACGATCCCTCAAATCCTGGGGGTTTAGGGAGTTTACAGACTCTTCAAAGGGCTCTGGGGTCTGAGGGGCTGTCACAAAGACGGCCGGAGTGGGTGGCGCATCTGCAGTCCCATATTTCCCGGGACGGTGGGGAACCCGGTGGCAGTGGGGGTAGAGGGGTGGCTACTGCCCCGTTGTGGCTGTCCTCCTCCCAGCCCGGCATGCAGGATGAGTGCTGCAGCTGTTGTTGTTGCTGCTGCTGCTTCCTGCAGCTCTTTCTTCCCATCCTCGCTTTACTATTATTTATTTATTTATTTTTATTTTTTTTGTAATCCAAAAAATGCAGTTCCTGCTCTGGCCTGAGTCCTGGAGGCGCTGTAGATCCCACGCAGGACACCACGTGTCACAAAGACGGCCGGAGTGGGTGGCATCAGACCAGAAGCAGGAAATAAACAGACAGAGAGGTGTGGTTTGGTGAAGCTGAGCGAATGCTTTCGCTCAGCATTTTATAAACAGAACAGAAAATAAAAGGTTTGAACAGACAAAACACAGGGCACGGCACTTGAGGCCAAAATAAATAGACGAACAAAACGGACTAGACAGACAAACAAACACGGTGAGCAGATACTTTAACTGTTTACTTTTACAATTCACAATTACCTCCGTCTCCAATCCCGTTCTCCACTCACCGAACACCCAACCCCGAGTGAAAGAAAATGTGTCTATATATACTGTTGTGCTGGGATTCAATTACTAATTAATTATTCACTTGAATCCCAGCACGTGAATTAATTCTGTGCAACCCCGTGCTCACATATTACATTTAACCAGCACGTGAAGTGATTTGTGCCCTCCTCGTGCCTAAATACAAATCTACATTTTAAATCACACGTGAAACACAGACCCGTTTATATCCCGTGTACCAATGACTATACACCGACATTAACACACGCAACATACAACACATAACACACAAAATACACACTGGGGCGGGCACTTCGTCACATATACCCCCCCCCCTGTGCAAAGCACACATGGCCTCAATGGCCACCTCCCCCCTTAAAAATCCAGCAGTCCAGAACAAAGTCTCGGGCTGGGAAGGGAGGCTTCAGTGGGCCCATGGCTGGCCATGCTGTCAGCACCCCTGCCGGTAGTGGCACGGCTGACAGCCTGCTGGTCCACGCCTGCAGCGAAATTGCTGCGGGGGATGCTGGTCTCCTGACCTCTCCCCCTTTCTTCGTAGCCGGTAGCTCCCCTTGGTGGGGCTCAGACCACAGTACTTCCGGCAGCGAAGAAGCTGCAGTGGGAGCAGGTCTCCGGACCTCCCCCACGATCTCCGGCAGCGAAACTGCTGCAGTGGGAGCAGGTCTCCGGACCTCCCCCACGATCTCCGGCAGCGAAACTGCTGCAGTGGGAGCAGGCCTCCTGACCTCCCCCACCTTCTTCGTGGCCGGCAGCTCCCCTTGGTGGGGTTCCGGCCATAGTACTTCCTGCTACGATGCGGAGCAACTGGCAGCCCCAGGCGATGCGGAGCGGCTGGCAACCCCAGGCGATGCGGAGCGGCTGGCAACCGCAGGCGATGCGGAGCGGCTGGCAACCCCAGGCGATGCGGAGCGACAGGCAGCCCCAGGCGATGCGGAGCGACAGGCAGCCCCAGGCGATGCAGACAGGCATCCTTGGGCGAAGCGTGGCAAGCATCCTTGGGCGAAGCGAGGCAGGCATCCTTGGGCGAAGCGAGGCAGGGAGTCAGGACAAGCTGGGGTGCGGGTGTTGGCCCTCTTCTCGACCTCTGCGGCCGGGCGGTTCTTCCCCGTGCTTCCCTCAGCAGCCTATGCAAGGGCTGCTGAGGACCGCCAGCATCTAATCCTGATCCTTCTGGTGAAGGGAGAGGCAGCTCCTGCTCCTCTCCCCCTGATGGTGATGGAGGCAGAGGCAGCTCCCGCTCCTCTCCTTGTGATGGTGGGGAAATTGATACCAGCAGGCATTCATCCTCTGCTGGTGTGGGAAGTGATACCAGCAGGTATTCATCCTCAGCTGGTGGACAGGGACCCAGCAGGCATTCACCCTCTGCTGGTGGACAGGGACCCAGCAGGCATTCACCCTCTGCTGGTGGACAGGGACCCAGCAGGCATTCACCCTCTGCTGGTGGACATGGCGGAGGCAGAGGCAGCTCCTGCTGCTCTGCTCCTGCCGGTGGAGGTGGCGGAGGCAGAGGCAGCTCCTGCTGCTCTGCTCCTGCCGGTGAAGGTGGGAGCAGCGTGTAGTCTCCTGGCAATGGAGGTAGGAGCAGTGTGTAGTCTCCTGGCGACAAAGGTGGGAGCAGCGTGTAGTCTCCCCCTTTTTCAGGGGACTGATGCTGCTCTGCCTCTCTTGCAGGGGACTGGTGCGGCTCTGCCTTTCTTGCAGGGGACTGGTGCGGCTCTGCCCCTATTGCAGGGGACTGGTGCGGCTCTGCCTCGGAAGGGAAAACCAGCAGGCATTCTTCCTCTGCTGGTTGTGCTGGGGAAACCAGCAGGCATTCTTCCTCTGCTGGTTGTGATGGGGAAACCAGCAGGCATTCTTCCTCTGCTGGTTGTGATGGGGAAACCAGCAGGCATTCTTCCTCTGCTGGTTGTGCTGGCGAAACCAGAGGCATTCTTCCTCTGCTGGTTGTGATGGGGAAACCAGCAGGCATTCTTGCTCTGCTGGTGAAAGTGGGAACAGCTGCCTCTCAGGCTTCGGATTCCCGCGGTCCCCCCGTCTGGGCGCTGGACGCTCGCGGTCCCCCCGTCTGGGCGCTGGACGCTCGCGGTCCCCCCGTCTGGGTGCTAGTTCCTCCTCTTCATACTGGGTGGGGCATATGGCTAACGTGTGCCCATAAGCCCCACAGCCAGGGCATAACTCTGCCGCGAGGTTCTTTAAAAAAACCTCCCAGCCATCATCCCCGACCTCCTCCCTTTTGGGCTGTGGACGCCCCGACTCCTCCCTTTTGGGCTGTGGACGTTCGGGCTCCCCCCACTCAGGCGTAGGACGTTCGGGCTCCTCCCGCTTGGGCTGTGGCCGCTCAGGCTCCTCCCGCTTGGGCTGTGGCCGCTCAGGCTCCTCCCGCTTGGGCTGTGGACGCTCAGGCTCCTCCCGCTTGGGCTGTGGACGCTCAGGCTCCTCCCGCTTGGGCTGTGGACACTCAGGCTCCTCCCACTCAGGTACTGGAGAGGGCAGCGACTGCTCCTCTCCCTCTTGCTCACTGGAAGGCATCCCTCCCATGTCTGCAGCTAGGTACCCCAGCACCACCATGGTGAGGTCACGAACGGATGCCGGGTTGTGCTGTTGCTCCCAGTCCTCCCATCGTTTCCCATCTCGCATCTGCAGTCCCATATTTCCCGGGACGGTGGGGAACCCGGTGGCAGTGGGGGTAGAGGGGTGGCTACTGCCCCGTTGTGGCTGTCCTCCTCCCAGCCCGGCATGCAGGATGAGTGCTGCAGCTGTTGTTGTTGCTGCTGCTGCTTCCTGCAGCTCTTTCTTCCCATCCTCGCTTTACTATTATTTATTTATTTTTTTTTATTTTTTTTGTAATCCAAAAAATGCAGTTCCTGCTCTGGCCTGAGTCCTGGAGGCGCTGTAGATCCCACGCAGGACACCACGTGTCACAAAGACGGCCGGAGTGGGTGGCATCAGACCAGAAGCAGGAAATAAACAGACAGAGAGGTGTGGTTTGGTGTAGCTGAGCGAATGCTTTCGCTCAGCATTTAATAAACAGAACAGAAAATAAAAGGTTTGAACAGACAAAACACAGGGCACGGCACTTGAGGCCAAAATAAATAGACGAACAAAACGGACTAGACAGACAAACAAACACGGTGAGCAGATACTTTAACTGTTTACTTTTACAATTCACAATTACCTCCGTCTCCAATCCCGTTCTCCACTCACCGAACACCCAACCCCGAGTGAAAGAAAATGTGTCTATATATACTGTTGTGCTGGGATTCAATTACTAATTAATTATTCACTTGAATCCCAGCACGTGAATTAATTCTGTGCAACCCCGTGCTCACATATTACATTTAACCAGCACGTGAAGTGATTTGTGCCCTCCTCGTGCCTAAATACAAATCTACATTTTAAATCACACGTGAAACACAGACCCGTTTATATCCCGTGTACCAATGACTATACACCGACATTAACACACGCAACATACAACACATAACACACAAAATACACACAGGGGCGGGCACTTCGTCACAGGGGCATAAAGTCTCTGAGAGGGTCTTAACAGACTTTTTATCAGAGCAAGACTCATATACGTTGCATAAGCCCTCTAAAATAAACTTTAAAAGAAGCACTGTATTTGTATCTACTATCGATACACAGTGGCAAGCTGATTTAGTGGATATGTCTAGCTTGTCAAAAGAAAATGGAGGTTACAAGTACATGCTAACATGTATAGATATCTTATCTAAATATGCATGGGTAATACCGTTGAAAAATAAGTCATCTAAGACGGTGACAGAGGCGTTCAAGAGGATCCTCAGCACGGGTAGGAAACCTAAAAAACTACAAACTGATAAAGGGACAGAATTTCTAAACAAAGCCTTTCAGCACATGCTAAAAAAAACATAATATTCTACACTTTACCACGTGGAATGAACTAAAAGCCTCTATTGTTGAGAGATACAACAGGACTCTGAAAACAAAAATGTGGAAATATTTCACCGCTTTTAACACTCACAAGTATATGGATAAACTACAAGAAATGGTTCAGTCTTATAACCACTCCTTTCACCGTAGTATTCAAATGAAACCTTCAGAAGTTAATGAAGACAATTCATTTAAAGTGTTTAAAACTTTATACTCTAAGAAGAAAAGCCCTAAACATATAAAGTTTAAGTTTGCCGTCGGTGACAACGTAAGAATTTCAAAGTTAAGAGCTCCCTTTATAAAAAGCTATGAACAGATGTTTACAGCAGAGACTTTTACTATAACAGAATGTATACCAAGATCTCCACCGGTGTATAAACTATGTGATTATGATGGAGAGTCTATAATGGGCACCTTTTATGAACCAGAATTGCAGAAAATAAATGTCAAGACTGATAGGTTGTTTAGGATAGAGAAGATAGTTGCTGAGAAAAAGGAAAATGGTAAAAAGTCTTATCATAAAATGGGCCAGTTAGCCTGAAAAATTTAACAGTTGGGTCGCTGGGCATCAGGTGGTGGATCTAAAGAGTTAACAAGTCTGGGGTGTATTTAATTACACTTAAAACATTATTC
This sequence comes from Acipenser ruthenus, assembly GCF_902713425.1. Lineage (NCBI taxonomy): Eukaryota > Metazoa > Chordata > Actinopteri > Acipenseriformes > Acipenseridae > Acipenser > Acipenser ruthenus. The sequence goes on from NW_026707574.1 coordinate 20,175, forward strand.
AAGATGTCTCAAGACTCTTTTTATGTGACTCTGCCTAGTAACGCTTCACAGGATGTTTTCCCTAAAAATGCTATTTCCAATTTTACTACCAAACTGGTTAAAACAATGAATCTACCGGGAAAATGGGAAGTTTGCTTAGCAGAGATTCAATATCCCCATACATGGGATAATATAAACCTTAAGGACAGCACTTTTATTACTTATGGTATAGAAAATGCGATAAAACGTGATTATACTATACCAAAAGGATATTATGAGACCCTTCAGGATGTAATAACGACCATGAACGATGTCCCGCTCGGAAAAGGACTAGATCAGAAAGGTGACAAGGCACCCGATGAACAATATAAAAATGATTTGAAATTAGTCTATAAACCTATAGAAAGACGACTTTATATAAAAAGTACTACTCCATTTGTGATTTTTGCCAAAGAACAACTCGGACAAATGTTGGGATTTCATGAGACTATAAAGGGTGAAACTATTAGACTATTGGGCCCTATTGAGGCTAAACTATATAGTGCTCATTGAGCACCATCTACCCCGATAGCCGATATCCGACCGGGTTTTTATACCATGTATGTCTATACAGATATCATTACACATCAAGCCATTGGAGATAGTTACGTGCCTCTTCTAAGGTGTGTCCCTATTAAAGGCAAAAACAACGATATAATCACGGTAACTTACGACAGACCTCATTACGTACCACACAGCAAGACCAACTTCGATACGATAACTATACAAATTAAGACAGATCAAAACAAGTTAGTGCCATTCCGTTTTGGGAAGGTTATAGTGAAGTTGCATTTCCAACCTTTTAATGTACATTTTAATGTTTTAAAGCCTCTTTTTTACACCTAATTCAAAAGAAAAATGAGACCTCAGGGATATGTCAATCTTTATATTAATCATTACAAAAATCAAGCTGGTAATGGTTTGCCTGGATTTTCTAGAGCTCCTGTAATGTACGGAGCGGGTATAGGGGGTATTTTTCAAAGTCTTTTCAGAAAAGCTTTACCGTTACTTAGAAGGGGTTTTGAAATAGTTAAACCTCATTTTAAATCAGCCGCTAAAAATATTGTTAGTGACGTAGTGTCAAATGTCCTAACAAGTCATAACCCTCCTAGCCACAACAAGAGCCAGTCAGGGGAGGGATTGATGGTGATGTCCAGAGGATACAAGAGAAAACGTAGCAAACCCCCGGGATCTCGCTATCATCATCACAAAAAGGCGAAACCCTCTACATTCAGGTCATTTAGTAGCAGTAACCGGAGAAGGAGCAAGAAACCAAAGACTCACAGAACAAAGAAAAACAGAAACATCTTTTAAATCATGACTCTGGTACATCATATGTCTCAGGTATTGAAAAAAACCTTTATGTGGAAAATCCCCCCCTGTCTGCCTTGTCTGACACGGCTCCGCTCGAATTTTACATAGCGGGAAATGGGGAAGATTATCTTGATTTGAATAATACTCTTTTAAGACTTTCATGCAAAATTACTAGGGCTCATGGCGCTGATTTAGTTGGGGCCAGTATAGCTGGTATTATCAATTACCCTGTAGCTACCATGTTTTCACAAGTGGATGTAACTTTAGGAAACCGCCTAATTAGTCAAAGCAGTAATACTTATCCTTACCGTAGCATTATAGAAGCACTGCTAAACTTTAGTAAGGACACCCTAAAATCTCAATTCACTGCCGGATTGTTTTACAAAGATACCCCAGGACACATGGATGAGACTGATCCTGCAGGGGATAATGAAGGTTTAGTTAAACGGCATGTTTTTACCAGAATGAGCCATACAGTTGAACTTTTAGGACCCCTGCATTCAGATATATTTTTTCAAGAGAAACTCATGCTAAATGGTATTGACCTGAAAATTAAAATGGTTAGGGCCAGTGACACTTTTTGTTTAATGTCTGATGTCGCAGAAGAGTTCAAACTTAAAATTTTAGAAGCCTCTCTCTATATTAAAAAAGTAAAAGTAGCCCCGGAGGTTAGAATTGCCCAAGCTCAGGCCTTGATGACCTCTAATGCCAGATATCCTACTGATAAAGTGGCTATGAAAGTTTTTAGTGTTCCTAGGGGGAGTAGGGTCTGTAATCAGGAGAATTTGTTTCTGGGGCAGTGTGGCAAAGTGGGTGGTGAGGGGTAGCTGTGTAGCAGTGATGCGGTGCAGGAGTAATGAGCAGACAACGGTAGTCCAGTGGAAAATAGGCTTTATTTGCCAGCACTGGTCTAGTGCTCAAAATAATAAGCCCGGCAATACACAACGATGTGTAAAGCTCGGGCTGACAAAACACAGGATACAGTCCTGAACAAAAGAAACAAGAATACGGTCACCCGTCTCGGGTGCGTGCAGTCGTGATTGTGGTGAGTGAATACACAGGACGTTGTGACAGTACGTGAGGAGGTGATCCGGCTTGTGTTCGCCCAGTGCGACAGCTCCGGATATGTTCTAGCTGTCTGGTGATTCGGAAACAAGACAGACAGTTAGTTTTCAGACACTCCAGCGCACAAACACACACACACAGCTCTTTTAGAGCAGAACAGATTTTTAGGTCCTTCTCGGTCCTTGGTTTAACCCAAACGAAGGAAAAGAACAGCGTTACCCCGGCCCCTATATGTAATCCCGCATGATATCTAGGTAAACGGTTGCAGCTGCCTTTTACTTGCAGCTGCCCCTCGTTTACCTGTCAAATCAATACGGTCTTACAACAGAGTCTCGCTTCCTTCCAGGCTGACCCACTTTCCGGTCCCGGAAACGAACTGTCAGGCCAGCCCTTCCAGATACTTCTCCTCCCGTTCTTTAGCGCCCTCACAGGTCGGGAGGAAGATTTATCACCAGAACTCATTGTATTTCTGTCACATATCCCACCGCTCAGAGTGGAGCCGAAGGAACACTCGGCTAAATCTACCTTTCCCATTGCTCCCCCCTCCCGGGAAAAATAATCCGCATTTTGGTGGTCTTTCCCCGCACGGTGTACCATATGGTACATGAAGGGCTGCAATGCCAGATACCACCGAGTTATCCGGGCATTGCTGTCCTTCATTGTGCTTAACCACTTGAGTGGGGCGTGGTCTGTGACAAGATCAAATGAGTGTCCCAGCAGGTAGTATCGTAAAGAGTGAGTAGCCCATTTAATGGCTAAACACTCTTTTTCGACTACGGAGTAGTTGCGTTCCCGAGGTAACATTTTTTTGCTTATGTACAATATCGGGTGTTCTACTCCAGCTACTTTTTGGGACAAGACTGCACCCAACCCTACATCCGAGGCGTCGGTGTGGAGGATGAATCTCTTGGTGAAATCTGGGGTAATAAGAGTGGGGGCCTGGCAAAGTTTACGCTTAATCGTATCAAACGCCCCCTGACACTCAGCTGACCATTTAATTAAATTTGGCGCACTCTTTTTGGTGAGGTCGACTAACGGGTTAACCACTGTGGCGTACTCGGGGATGAAGCGGCGGTAATAACCGGCTAAGCCCAGTAGTGACCTCACCTGAGTCTTGGTTTTGGGGATCGCCGCATCAACCAAAGCCTGGATTTTGGTGACCACAGGTCTCACCCTTCCATTCCCCATTAAAAATCCCAAATATTGAGTCTCTGTCTTGGCAAACGCACATTTCCTCAAGTTAGCTGTCAGCCGGGCTGCCCTTAGAGACTGAAGAACGGCTGCAACCCTAGCCAAATGCTCTCGCCAGGTGGAGCTGTAAATCACCACGTCATCAATATACGCTGCTGCATATTCATGATGTGGGCGTAAAACCTGGTCCATCAGTCTCTGAAAGGCAGCGGGCGCACCATGTAGCCCAAATGGCATGGTTTTAAAGTGGAACAGCCCCTCTGGTGTTGAAAATGCGGTTTTCTCTCTGGAGCTGCGGGTTAGAGGGATTTGCCAGTATCCCTTCGTCAGGTCCAGAGTGGAAATAAACCTCGCTTTTCCCAGTCTGTCTAAAAGTTCGTCGACCCGAGGCATGGGATACGCATCGAACTTGGCAATAGCATTCACCTTTCTGAAATCTACGCAGAAGCGGTTGGTGCCGTCCTTCTTAGCCACTATTA
>NW_026707575.1:0-24235 GCF_902713425.1 Acipenser ruthenus
GTAATATTTCAACTGACTACCCAAACCGCAACTTTTAGCTGTAGACACAATTTTTTGCTCAGAACGTCAATTGTTTTGCAGACCTACCGTTAACATTATGTAATTTTAAAATCAAATCTATAAGATTTAGAAGAAGGTAAATGTCTTAGCCTTGCTTATAAAATTTTCAAAATTAACAACTTGATGTATCATAATTTCTCTGTCACCCTTTCTCTCAACCATGAGAAGATCTATCACATTTTTTTTTTTTTTAACATTTTATGGTGTGCACAGAAATACAAAACCCAATATGAATCATAATTAGGGCTTCTGATTTTGGGTTTTAACCTATATAACCCAATAAAAAACCAGATACAAAAAAAATTAAATAGGTGGATAGCCAATAAACACCGGAAAACACCGGAAAAACTCTGGAAATGGTTAATGAATTCACGTTGACTTTACCCTATTCCCATTAAAAAATAAAACCTACTACAAAAATAATAATAAATACATTTCCCAGTGCTGCTGGGCAATGTCCCGCCTTCCTGACTTGCATCTATCATTGATTCGTTCTCAATACTTTAAACCTGACCCAACTACTGAATGACAGCACATTCCTACATTTCTATTAGACTCTGCTTGCGAGATTTAAAACAAGATTACAATCAGGATGGAGGCTTGATAGCAGGATTTAAAGCTGCATTACAGTTAAGATATGGAGGATTTAAAACAGAATTGTTGGAGTACAAAAAGACTGGGCACGTGACCGTAGGGATTTTGTTGTGGAAGACAGCAAAGAAAGAAGGTATAACTTAAGTGTGCAAGTACTGTCGAGTTACTACTAAAAATGGAGCATGTAATTATTTCAACCACTTGATCGTCTTCCCATAATGACTATGTAACAGGGCGATGTGTTACATGTGTGGTTCACCACTGAATAATACTGAACCAGTCACAGAGCATTGGTGTTGACATGACGTGCTGATACTGGGGTACCAGCTAGCCTCACTATACGAGACGTCCCGCTCCAGGAAGCTACAACTCAGCTACAACTCAACTCAGCTACAACTGGCTGGGTAAGCGCCTTCACAGGCATCGTCTTACAGTTGAAGGGTTCCATAGTATTTCCAACAGAGCGGACACTCCCCTCCTAGATGTAAACAAACACATGCTTCTGCTCAGCACCTGTCTAGCAATGGCCTTGCAGTAGCCTCGAACTGTGCCACAGATGATTTTTAACAACATGCAGCGTCCCTGGGCCCGCCCCCCAGCCAATCCTGTCCTCCTGATCCTCTCAGTGTTGGGAAGCCTCACTGCCCAGTTGCCCAGCAACGCGTCTCAGCTCCACACGTTGCGCAGGAACCAGCAACAGGGCTCCCTGTCACAAACTATAAAGCAAAATAGGCAATTTTATCAGCAGAAATGTCAACTGTAATTTATGTTGGCTAATAAAACAGAGATAAAAGTTCTGAGATCAATCCTTTGCTTACAGGCCAGCTTAAACAGGATACATTTGTTTTCAGATGCATAGCCATTAAGGACAAGTTATTCCTCTTTTCTAGAACATTGATACTCTGACATCCAGCTCTATACTGTACATAATGAACAGTGTGCAACAACAGATCTTTGAAAAATATACTCCCAAGCAGTTACATTTATTTGACAATCCAAACTGTGGTTTAAAAATGCCCATATAAATAACGTTTAAATAATTTCAGTTGTAGTTGTTGTGAAAGGTAAGACAATTTCCCAAGACAGTATGCGGTGGGGTGAGTCAAAGCAATTTATTAGGTTCTGCTGTAAAGAAACATAATACTCTCATCCCTTTTCTCCCTGCATTATGCATTGGAACTGCTATGCTTGCTGAATAAGAAGAAGAGTTAATCACTTGGAGAATGTTTTTTGTGTCTTCTGTATATTCTAACCTCTGGGTTTATTCAACAGCTCAACTTCAAAAAGTAATTGTGATTAGGTTTAGCTTGCTGAGCAGTGTGGTGACAGCAGGGTTTTGTGTTTTTTGTTGACAATTTCCTTAAAATAAATTAAAAGCTATAATATATATCATCCCATACTGAGCAAAATATATTTGTAATATATAATAAGAAATTTATGATACTTATATTTTTCCAACATCATCCTTGAATTAAATAGAATAGAATATATCAGGATTGCCCAGTCCCTGACCACATTCCGGCGCCTCCTTAAGACTCACCTCTTCAAACAGCACCTGTAGAACTCCTCTGTTTGTATCCTGGGACACTATCACCCTTCATGTAAATGTGCTTTATTTTGCTCTTATCTGCCCCCTATTTTACTGCATTTAATCATGTACTTCAGAATACTGTAATCTGCCAAGTGTTTAACCTGTAGTACTTTGTATTTAATCACATCCTGATGTAACTATCACTATTTAATCATATCCTGATGTAACTATCACTATTATCTGCTGTATTATTGAATTGTGGTTTGTCACACTTGTACTTTGCTTGAACAAAAGTTATTGTATTTCTTGCTCTTATTGTATTACTTGTATTGTAACACTTGAAATGTATTGCTTACGATTGTAAGTCACCCTGGATAAGGGCGTCTGCTAAGAAATAAATAATAATAATAATAAAAAAATATATTATCAAGATATTTTATAAATTTTTAATACATCAAAATTGGCCCCATTTCTAGATATGAAAAATACAGGGTAAATATATAAAATGAATGAGAAATGCATTATGTATACATTTGAAATATGACAATTAATATACACTACGTACTTGTGTATGCCAGAAAAATATAAAACTAACAATATTGTAAACATCCAGGGCACTTAAAATCACCTTTATGGATTAATAAAGGAAACAGCACAGCTGTTTCTATTTGGCAGCTCACTAACACAAACACATGCACACAGGCACATCCCCACTCTTGTGGATGCACACACCTCTTAGGGATTTTCACAGATTAATAACAAATCAGAGAAATACTCCCAAATGAACCATAAACATGTAAAACAATAACTTGAACAATTATCACAAAAACAGTAATCAAAAATTTACAATAATCAACAAATAATCGCAGTTTCCACAAAAAAAAATCCCAACCCCCAGCATCCTTTGCAAGCAACTAATTTACATGAGTCTGTTCCAGCAATATCCATATATGACAAATACATACTGTATATAATCAACGCTCGGCCAATTGTGCGCCGTCCCCTGGGAGCTCCCGTCCACGGTCGGCTGACAAGTACCTCAGATTCAAATTGGTTTTAATTATGGCTTTTAATTTTTAATGTTTTATTTTTTTAAATAACATAAAAATTGTGTTTATTCATACAATTATTCTGCACACATGAACATTAATAAACCAAATGGGCAAAAATTATAATTGTTATTTTCGACAACTATTTTCATGAATGTAATCTTTTTATCCAACCACTCAAAAACTAAAAATAATACAATTTCTTAAAACCTAATCAGTGCTACCAAGACAGGACAATTGATTCACTTCTTAAAGTGAAACAATTATCAAAGATGACTAGTCTTCCATGTGCACCATTTACTTTATCATATAGAGATATTTCACCTATCACATTGCCCCATGTAAGTAATACATAGTCATTTACCCAGCTATATATATATATATATATATATATATATATATATATATATATATATATATATATATATATATAAAATTGTAATTGTAACATTATTTATAGCGGGAACATTAAGTGTATGCAACCGCAACCGCAAAATGAGCAGCAGGGTGGCATTAAAATTATAACAGTCAATCCACAAAAGGCAGAGAGGGGAAGTCCTCCGAATAACTGACTGTCTCTCCTCCACTCTCTCCCAAGGGATCTATTATTATTTTCTCTGGATATAGATAAAGGTCTCATAGACTTTCAGAATGATATAGGTGAATCTTAAAATTATATATTTTTTGCTGTGAGGATAGAATAGAGGAATGTGTAGATGGCCTAAAATATGCAATTTGTGAAATTACAAAGGAGGTCTAGTCTCTATGCTTGTCAGGCCACTGCAAAAAACTCAAAAGTAAATTAAGAAGTGTCCCCATAAAAAAGATAATATTTCTATAGATATTGTTTGTTTGTTTTTTTCGTGACAGTAAAATATTTTATGAAACACATCTTTGAACAAAAGAGAATTCAGATCTATAAATAGCACCTGTATGTCTATTAATAACCCTTGCTTCATGGTAAAATTGTGTAGGACACAACAAGCAAGAATCGTCTTACAGTCTTAAATATAGCAAGGCTCCCCAGACAGTTCCAGAGACATTAACTTCTCTGTGAGCATTTCCAAATGTTCTCTCAGTAACACAGACATTGTAGACAGTATTTTCCGCATTATGCCGCTCTTCATTTTCATTTCAAAGATTTTTACTTGGGTTAAGAAGACAGTGTTTTAAAAGGGTAGACACTGTTCAAATTAACACTGTATTCAAAATAACACTGTATTCAAATTAACACTGTATTCAAATTAACACTGTATTCTGCCACTCTTAACTGTAAACATGGATTTATGTTTTGAGAACCACAAAAACACTTAATTGTTAAATGATTTTGACCTTTCGAGATTGTAATTGTGTTCTTCTACAGTATTTACATTACAACTAAGCATGTTGAGTATGTTCCAGTGCAGGGAACATTGCAATATTTTAACCACTTTAATATGTTGGTTGCAATAATGTTTATTCAGCATTTGTAAACATTTTGTGAAGAGCTTGTAGCGCAGTAAAAAAAAAATGAAAATCATTATTTTCATGCTGTCGTAAGATTGCCTCAAAGGAATTATGGAAGCACATTTTAATCCTCTGAGCTCTGGATTTTTACAGTATTAATAATGTGTTTACTGTATGTCCTGGAGTTTAGAGTTTTGGACACAATCTATTAACATAACAGAATTATATTAAACCCTTAAACAAGTAGTTCTTATATATATAAAATCACATACATTATGTTCACCTTTTTTCTAATAACCAAGATTTTGTATTGTGATTTTATATACAGTAATGGCAGGTATTTGTAGTCTATTGTTGTCCCACTTTTGACTTTAGTTATGTAAAAATACAAGACAGCTGAATGCTACTAGCATACATAAAATATTATTATTATTTACGACTTACAATCGTAAGCAAATACATTTCAAGTGTTACAATACAAGTAATACAATAAGAGCAAGAAATACAATAACTTTTGTTCAAGCAAAGTACAAGTGTGACAAACCACAATTCAATAATACAGCAGATAATAGTGATAGTTACATCAGGATATGATTAAATAGTGATAGTTACATCAGGATGTGATTAAATACAAAGTACTACAGGTTAAACACTTGGCAGATTACAGTATTCTGAAGTACAGGATTAAATGCAGTAAAATAGGGGGCAGATAAGAGCAAAATAAAGCACATTTACATGAAGGGTGATAGTGTCCCAGGATACAAACAGAGGAGTTCTACAGGTGCTGTTTGAAGAGGTGAGTTTAAGGAGGCGCCGGAATGTGGTTAGGGACTGGGCAGTCCTGACATCTGTAGGAAGGTCATTCCACCACTGCGGAGCAAGGGTGGAGAAGGAGCGGGCTCTGGAGGCAGGGGAGCGTAGCGGAGGTAGAGCTAGTCTTCTAGTGCAGGCGGAGCGGAGAGGTCGAGTGGGGGTGTAGGGAGAGATGAGGGTCTGGAGGTAGCTGGGTGCAGTCTGGTCAAGGCATCTGAAGGCTAGTACAAGAGTCTTGAACTGGATGCGAGCGGTGATCGGGAGCCAGTGGAGCGAGCGGAGTAGTGGAGTAGCGTGGGCGAAGCGAGGCAGAGAGAACACCAGGCGGGCAGCAGAGTTCTGGATGAGCTGGCGGACGCAGGGAGGCCAGCCAGGAGGGAGTTGCAGTAGTCTAGGCGGGAGAGTACCAGGGCCTGGACCATAAAATAGCAACTCTTCCATAAAAGTTGCTAATCCTATATCAAGATACATCAAATAAACCCAATTCATGACATTAACTATACGGTATTGGGCTGTTAATGTGCTTTATTTGTAATATCGGTATGGTTGACGTCACCGTCTGTGAAATCAACTAAAATGGTAACATCACAATCAGCGACCTCCACCACTTAACTGACCTTTTCAGTCCTATCAATACAAATCTCAATGGACTGAATAAAGCTTGGTCATCAAATATAACTGGATTTCTTAAGTTGCATATTTATAAAAAGCAGTAGGGCCTTGGGCAGGGTACACCCTGACCCTATGCATATTTTATGTTCTGTGTGGTGTGCTATTGTTTATATGTATGTATGTATTGGTGAACGGGGTGTGGTATTTTACTACTGTGTCCCGCTGTTGAGTTGTATCCGCTGGCTTGTTTCAGGGAAGCCCAAGTCGATCTCTCTGCCACAGAAGAGACGACCCATTGCCCCCTGTGGTTCTCCCTCCGCAGCTGTGGAAGTCTACTAGGCGTCGATGCCCTAGCCCATGAGTGGCCAAAAGTGCTTTTGTATGCTTTCCTGCCGATACTGCTGCTCCCTGCCTTCCTCCAGACGGTCAGGAGAGACAAGGTGACAGTTGGCCCAGGAGATTCTGATTTTCAAACTGCTGCCAGCTGCTGCAGGGCCAGCCCTGGGAGATCCCAGAGGTCATGACCCCAATTATTGCCCTATAGCAACGGTGCCCAATCCTGGTCCTGGAGGGCTGGTGTTCTCCTGGCTTTTGTTGATCTGTGTCATGAGTATTAAACTGATAATGAATATAAGTGAAAGATAATGTGAATATAGCTAGGCCATCAGGTGAATGACTCTGTTTTTATTTATATCTGGGTAGATCAAAAAGAAACAATGATTTTCATCTGTGATTATAATACAAACCGAAAGTAAGTAATTGGAGGTTATTGTCAAATAGATAAGAGATATACAAGTATTGGGGGGAACCTTTGACCTCTTTTAATCCTCTGTTGCAAATGCTCTCATGCTAGGAGTAGAACCAATGATCCAATATATTAAGTTTCTACATAAATATATATTTCCCATTTTCCCATTATTAAAAATGAATTATATATTAACCTAGGTCTACTTAATATATACATTTGAATGTATATGACGTGAGCAGTTGATTTCTGTATTGGCCCAAGGATAAAGGAACCATGTTGATGCTGAACACTTTTATTGAACTCAAAATATAAGTTCAAAGCACAACCTTTTAAGGCCTCGTTGGTACTTTTACCCAGTAAAAGGGGTTTGAGAAGAAATAGTTTAGATAACAACAAGCCAACTTGATCTCTACATTTTAAATACTGATACTATAAATGCTAAACTATATAACTCCCATGCTTCATTCTGATGGTAAACACAGCTTCAGCTAGTTTAATGAGTACAAACATTGGGGTAATTTCCATGGAAAAAGTCTCACCTTTTTCTCACTCTATTTTGGTAGTATTTTCAGGTTGTGTGTGTTTCCACATAGTTTTCTTTTAGCCAGAGAAATTCACATTCCAAATGCAAATAACCTAATTAATATAAAAACACAGGAGGGTATATTTAAATATTTCTGTCTGACTTCCAATTTGGCCTTGCGCGACTACTGATATCGTACAACCTTCTTAAACTGGGTTTCCGCTTTTTAGGATGTGTTAAAGCACTGAACGCAGCCTTCCTCATTTGGCCACCATTTTTTTTTTTTTAAACAAAAAAACCCCCAAAAAACCCCAGACAAATAATAATAAAAAATAACATTCCATAAGAAAGCGCTGTGTACTATCCTTGTATTATTTGCTAAACATTTTTTGACTGTATATATATTTATTATAAACCTATTATACACATTATTTTTGTATTCTTCTTAATTAGTCATTTAGCAGACGCTTATCCAAAGCAACACAGACTTGGTTAGAAGTCGTCTTTAGGTTAATGATATAACAACTATCCAGTCAAAATGTGTAGTATATACATTTTTTAAATACTGGCAGTCAATCAGGCTACCTTGTGTGCCGCGTTTCCCAGTATATATTATAATGGGCAGCAGTGTGGAGTAGTGGTTAGGGCTCTGGACTCTTGACCGGAGGGTTGTGGGTTCCATCCCAGGTGGGGGACACTGCTGCTGTACCCTTGAGCAAGGTACTTTACCTAGATTGCTCCAGTAAAAACCCAACTGTATAAATGGGTAATTGTATGTAAAAATAATGTGATATCTTGTAATAATTGTAAGTTGCCCTGGATAAGGGTGTCTGCTAAGAAATAAATAATAATATAAGAGTTTTATGTTTTTATTTGTAGTAGCTTCAGTATTTTTTATAACCTTGCTTATAAAACAACTTAATTATATTGCAGTTTGTATGAGTCAAATGGCAATAATCTGAAACGTTGAATAAATGGTGTCACATAAAAAAAAAAGAAAAGAAAAAACACTGAATGAAGATTCTTTAAACTCCTCATATTGTATTTTTTTTATTTTTTTTTTTGCCTATTTGGTCAAATAAGCTTGCCAATAAAGCCTATGATTGCTTGGCACTGTCTTCAGTTATAATATAAAGTTGTGCAAGGTTATGTCACAAACAAGATTTCACTGCTGAAATAATTTTTGCTTCCTGACATGTTTCTATAAAAAAGCCTGAGTTGTTGGCCAATTGAACAGCTTTTTAGCAGGAGAAAGCTATTTACCCACCCTTTAAAGTTGTACAATGTTTTAGATGCACATTTCCTATAGAGCGTGGTGTGTGTGTGCTACGTTACAAACATAATGACTGTGGAGAGAGAATGGCGACTTTCTAAGTGTGTGGAAACTCAGCATTTGTTATTTTTATTTAAACTCAAACCATGTTTCATCATTCCATATGGCACAAAATAATCATATGCATGACAGTAAATAATCCAGAATTAGTTAAATCTGTGATTAAATAAATCCTGAGAGACATTCATTTTTTTTTTGGTTTCCACAGCTATAATAATGACCATATCTATATTTATAGAAGCAACTCACAGATGACAATTTATTATCTTTGTAAATCTGCATAAATCCCAGGAAATTAATATATATATATATATATATATATATATATATATATATATATATATATATATATATATATATATATATATAATAGCACTCACAACATAATAATAATAATAATAATAATAATAATAATAATAATAAAAACATTCTCGCTAATTTGACAAGGCTACTTTAGAGAGGTATGGGGATATACGCCATTTCATTTCATTTCCATTACTGTTTTGTCAGAACTACGTTTCATCAAGCAAATCAGTGAGCCATAGCATGTTGTTCGGATGAGGCAAAATGGATACATTAATTAAAATGAGATTTAAAAAAAAGGATTAGAGTGCGGACCCCCTCTCAGTTTATAATAAAACACATTCACACAATTGTTATCTTTATGGCAAAAGTACTCCACAGAAACAGCATTTGTATTTTCTTTGGCTATTGGAAGTCTGTTACAGACCCATATTTATCTAAGGGCACTTTCACTCCTAGTTGGTTTGACCCTTTGATGGGAAACCTTCAAGAACCACGTAATCGCACCAGGATGCGCATTAATATAAAGCTTGGTTTCAGGTTGGAAATCTATAGTACAAGTGCCTGGTTCATACATTTGTTAATCTACAAGCCTATTACCAGCAAGTTCCAATTAACCTATAAGGTGTGTGTATAGTCTTGTCGTGCTTTCGAATTACCACCTCCTCCTCAACCACCACCACCACCTCTTCCTGAAGGGGGGGGGGGGGGTATACAATGCTCCTCCGCTCCAAGGGATGAGGCTGTGCTCCAACTATTTTAATTTTTATTCACCCATTGTTTGGGTTAAATGTATTTGGAAATCAGTAAGATTCTGTATTATAAAAAAAGGTGGTTATTTAACGTAAGATTTTCCTCACTGAAACCAAGTGAACCAAGATCAGTTGAAATGGTGGTCTCGATTCGCTTGGAAGTGGACTTTGCTTAGTTTCAACTTTTTTTCAATGTGAAACCAAACGTATTCCAGTTCACTTGGAAATGAACCACTCCAAACAGCGAAGAAACGAACCGAAACAAACTTGAAAAAAATGTGTTTGTTTGAAAGTGAACCACAATTCGAATCACTTGCAAGTGAACTGTGTGTAAAAGTGCCCTAAGGTAACATTAGGTAGTCCAAGATTAGTGATAATTGGGGATATGTGAAACTAGATTCATATGTACAGTAAACATAACAAAAAAAGAGTTAGTTATGATTCAATTAACAGAGACTGGGGGATTACTGTGATCTATTAAAGGAACTGTAATTTCTATTATTAAAGTCAGTAAGGCCAAACTAAATCCAATATTCAATTCTTAAAATTTAAAAGAGCGCTAAACATTTTACTGATACTTTAGAGCAGTGGTTCTCAATCTGTGGTCCGTTGGCTCCTTTCAGGTGGTCTGTGGAAAGGTTACATAAATACAGACACAGCAGTATAGTTTATAGATCCCATTGCAAACTCAAAATTGGAGACCTTAAAAACTCAGCTACAGAGGCAGGAAGACAATGCATACATGGAGAATATTTCCAAGTAAAAAAAAATGTATATAGTTTTGACACGCCTAAAATGTTTTCATTATTAGGTAGTTTTCATGTATTGCGCTCACGTGTACTCAATACAGCAGCTTGTACATTAACACACAACAGGACGTGCGTTGTGTTGCATTAACATATGGCTGTATGATCATGCAACACAATGCACAAGCCCTGGAGTGTTATACTGCTTATAAAATGGATATATATATATATATATATATATATATATATATATATATATATATATATATATATATATATATATATCCTTCCACTTTAGAGAACAAATAGTCCCTCAAACAAGGTTCTATTATTTGTTGTAAACATTAAACTGGATGTTTTCAGCGTTTCCATTTATTGTAATTAATTAAAATGAATGAAGCCTCCGTGCTGGTCTCAGTCGCTCCATAAACAGAGTTGACATAACCCGCAATGTTAGCCTTGTTAGTGACTAAGCATTTAAAAATGCCAATCATGGATTTTTGTTGATAATGAAAAGATACAGAAAAGGAGGCAAAGACAAAGTTCACTATCCACGCATTACTACCGCTGACCTGGAGAAGCCAATACAAAAATACATTATTGGCATTTTTAATGCTTGGTCACTAATAGTCTAGCATTGTGGTTTATATCAGCATCAAATGCACGGTTAACAGCCAATCAGTGTGCAGCATCCACATATTCCGTTTTATAAATAAAGATTATAGCTGGACATTTGTAGCTCCGACTGTGCTGGTAGCTCATGGGTGAATTGTAACTTCACAGATTATGAATTCACATAAATCAATCTCTGCTGTAATTATCAATTTAAAAAGTAAATTTGTGTTAATGAAAAGTCTACAGTTATTCTTAGTATTACAGTGATTCTTTTTTATGTGCTTATTTTTCAGTCACTTATACTGTTATTGTGTGGTCCGCCGAGATCAAAAAATAAAAAAATATTCAGGTGGTCTGCAAACAAAAAAGTTTGAGAACCACTGCTGTAGAGCACGTGTTCCCTATGTACTAAAGAGTGAAAGTCAAGTGCATGTCTGTTTTATTTCATTTCCGTTTTATTTCCATTTCCTTGGAAGCACGCTGTAGGTTAAAATAAAAGAACAAAAGCAAACAAATTCGTTTTTAAAATGAAAGATTATCCATTTAAGTACGGGATGGTGAAAGGAGATCATTAGGTAGTTCCAATACATGCATCAAAATACTATTGTAACTAATTCCTGTCCTCAAGTGTGCATACAGCAAAAACAGAAACAATTCCCTGTACATGGCTGTGCTGATTCCTGTACAGAATAGCAGGTACATTTTCATACCTTTGTTCGATTCAGCTCAGCAATCCTCCTAATGATAGCCTGTTTCAAAATAAATGTTATTATTTTCTTAACTCGCCTTCAATAATAATAATATCTGTGCAAAATGGCGGAATCCCTTCAAGGGCAGGCTTTCTCTCTCCTCTCCTGGTTTGTCTTCTGTTGGCCTTACAGCATACACCCACACAGTATCCAGTCCACTTTCTCAATAAAACCATGAATCTGTGTCTAATATGTAAAAGACGTTTTATTTGCAAACACTTACTACAGAATGTAAGACTACCAAACAATTTCCCACATGTATGTTTCAGAATATTTAATCTGTTTCCAGACATAGAACTGTAATAAAGGTAACCAATTACTTTTTAAACACATATAACGTAGCCCAGTTTGTGATATAAATACAACTCGATTTATATATTTGTCTTTTTCTTGGTAACCCTGTGAAAAAAAAGTGTGTCTGTTGAAGTCTGATATAAAAAGTAAATCAATCTGGTTAACTCCAATTTGTACATCCCCTGTCTAAACATGTGTTACAATTGCATAATCCTTAAACATACTTGTACTTCAACTTTCCTTCTTTTGACAGGCACCTCAAGTAGCAGGTGGGAATACAGTTATAAGCAGTATACAGAGATTTTAATTGTTCTACACTGACAGAAAGGGGAATAAGCTTTGTTTTATTAAAGGAGTGAACATTTGATAAATAGCCATCCCTTGTTTCACAGCTGTTTAGAATAAGCTGGAATTAAACCCAAAGCAATTAACCCAAACTGAACTTCATTAAATAACTGATTTATCTTATTTAAATGGTTTTGCATGTGCTAGTCTTCTCATGTTTCCAAAGTAATTGCCTTGACTGCAATAAACCAAATCCACAGGATACTACCATTTGATGAAGTGCTGTCCCCTAACTAAGGGAGACATTTGTGACTTTTTTTTTACCTTTAATAACATTAAATCATTCTCTGTTTTCTTTAAAAGTATACACGTGTGCACATGTACAGTCAGCACTAATTTATCCACCTCTCATTAATTTGTAACTCTCATTTAGCAGTCGGTCATTGCTGTAACAGATTGATTCTATTATAAAATACTACCTATAACCGTCTGTGACAGGAAGGCTGCAAGGGAGACGTCAGACCAGAAAAAGAAACCACAACAAGTAATGGCTGGGCTACCTGACATGCTACGGCGCTCAGCGTTTTATTAAATAATATAAACAAACAGTTTAAACAAAACAAAAGCAAACAGCACACTGGCCAAAACAAACAACCAGACGGATCAAAAACAAGCATTGTGCTGGTGTAGACCCAGCACCCTTAGCAATTGTTTTAGATTTACTTTAAGCTTGTCTTTTCTTCACCACCCGACTCGTTCCGCCTCTTGAACACACTCAACCTATTGCAGCCAAAGCTGCAGGTTCTTATAGTGGTGTCCGAGGGATTAACTAGCTATTAATTATTTTATTAACCCCTCGGTCACATTCTGCAAGGGTTTACTAAAGATGACTGTCAGCCAATTCAATAATTACTAGCCGACAGTCACGCATTCTCACAAAGTATTTCTAAAATCAAACACTACCAAATAATGGTGGCGACTTTTCGTTTGCACCACAAACAATAATAAAACAATTAATACATAATAATATTGGCTTTTCGACGTCCTATACAATACATAAATCATAATAATACAATAAATCATAACAAAATAGCGCACAAATATACATAGGGGCGGGGCTCCCCGTCACACCGTCCCGTGCAACTTTTCTTGTTACACTACCACTCTGTTGCTTGTTATTAACCCTTATTTATCCGTCCCAAAACAGATATGCACCTGGGTTAAAAATGTCAACAATGTGCATGTCAGTAACTCTTGAACTGTGTAATGGCCTGGATACACTAGCGCGTCGCATTGTTTCACCTAGCGTCAATTTCTGATATAATGGGTTTCTATATACCATCACACAATAGGGCGTTGCGTCCTGTCATGTCTAGGAGCGGCGTGTCCAGATTTCTCCCAGAGCAATTGTCAACTACTGAGTGACGTCACCAGAAATGAAAAAACTGCCAAATAAATCTTTGAAGAATGGAGGAAATATTAATTACTAAAGTACAAAAATGTCCTGTATTATACAACCCATCCTGTGCCAGCTACAAGGATACAGAAAACAGAGAAAGTGTTTTGAGATGGACATTCCAGATGAGTTATTTATAAGACTGTAATTACTTTGGGAAATTGAATGGGATTTTGTCCTGTCATCTGCCTACTCCCGCTTTCATAAACTATAATCCATAAACACAGCTAAAACTAAAGCCTATCAATAATGTCAAACTGTACTGCAATCATATGAAATGAGAAGTTGAAACGTGTTAAAACTGAAAAATTGCTATCATGTCATTGCTGATATAAATAATAAAACAAAATCAGTCACTACTGTGAATTATCGACATTATTATTTATTTCTTAGCAGACGCCCTTATCCAGGGCGTCTTACAATTGTTACAAGATATCACATAATACATTATTTCACATTACATACAATTACCCATTTATACAGTTGGGTGTTTACTGGAGCAATCTAGGTAAAGTACCTTGCTCAAGGGTACAACAGCAGTGTCCCCCACTGGGGATTGAACCCACAACCCTCCGGTCAAGAGTCCAGAGCCCTAACCACTACTCCACACACATCCCTGTCTGATTCATATACTGTGTGTTGTGAAAAATCCAGCTCTTCTGTAACGGGAGGGATCAGATAAATGAGTGCTGACTGTACCATATCTCAGGACTAACCAATATATACATTGGGCTAGCAAACTGGAGAATGCAACTCGACTTCTAAAACGACTGATAAATACATTGATGTTAGTATTAGAGATAACTGAATAAAGATGATATATTTTTTCTAAAGATAACTCGATAAACCTAATTCTTCATTAACTCCTTCAGGTGGTACTGTTTTGAGATCGAAAATCAATTTTGCTTCACATTGAAGTAATTTTTGGTTTAGATCACCCCCTCTACGAGGTTGAGTTAATCTTTGTATACCACAGAATTTTAAATCTGAAATGGAGTGATTTGTATCCAAAGGTCTAGTCTTTTCTACGGACATACATTCATTTTGAGAGATCTTAAAATGCAATTTAAGATATCGTAACATATTTAAAGATATCTGTAAACATTCTGAGATATCTGCATTGTGCAGTTTTTAAGATATCTAAAATTAATTGTATCTGTAAATCAATTAGAAATATCTAAAAATGAAATAAATATATCTCAAATTGATTTACAGATAGCTTTAAATAACAGGGCTATGTAAATATATGTAAACCATGTAGATTTTGATAGCATGGTACACCAAACTGTCATTTAGAGACATCTTAAAATGCAATTACTTGATTTAAAGATATCTTAAAATTAATTAGAGATACATTATATAGCCACCTATTTTAAGTTACCTGGAAAGCATTTCAAGATATCTCTATATCTATTTTTGATATCTTAAAATGATTTAGAGATATCTTTAAATATTTGAAGATATCTTCACATATTTAGAGATATCTGGAAATGATTTAGAGGTATCTATTAATGAATTTGAGATATCTCGAAATGATCATTTGGTTTGCCATACACTATGGCAACTAGCAATGCATCATAGGATCTGTAATCCCCAAACAGCACGAAATACAGTACAGAGGTGCTAATGTGGATGGTAATACATTTTTCAATGTCCTTTACATTCTGGTTTTTGAACTAGGTGTTTTAGTCACATTTTTGTTCCTTGTGAGGGCTCCAAAATAATTTGTATTAACAGGAAATTCATGTTAAGTGAATTTGTATTATAAGAAGTAATTTACAATAAGCAACTGCTACATCTCAATTGAATTTTAACTAGAAAATGTCAGGAAATTCGTCTAACCCAAATTTGTTTTAACGAGAATTCACTGTATATAGTTTGAACAGGAACGGTAATAAAATGTGTTTTTCATGGTCCTTTCTGTTGGATGTTTACAGTATGCTAAAACAAAAAAAGCAATTTCCATACTAGACTAATTAATGTTGCTGTGCGGAAGAACTGGTATTCAAGTACTCAGAAACCACACCATAATTAGGCATCAGTGTTTCATGGTTATAATTACCACTTCATCAGCTATCCAATAAACAAGCACTTGCAAAACACTGGAACCAAATGATAGTGTTTATTGTATTTAGTAAAGACTTAAATATTTAACATTTTAAAACCTGTAGAGGGTTGAACTTCCTCCTCTAAAATCTCGAAAGTCTGTTTGCAGTATTTTATTTAGTTTTTTCATCCAAGCTACTGAACTACTGTTTACAGGGAAAGCGTGGGAAGGTTATATTAACAAAACAGAAAAAGGGTTGCAATGTTAACCTGTATCTTTTGAAAAAAGAGGACAGCTCACTGCCAGTTAGTGAAAGGGGGTGCACGACAATTCGTCCCTGAGACAATCCGTCCCCATTACCATTAAGTGGACTAATATAAGAATAATTTGTGTATACTTTTAAGATGGTGGACTGTGTAACAATCTAAAATTCCTGATCTTTCATTTCAGGAAGTTTGACAGGGAGAGAAGGAATCTGAGCTGCAAGTCTACCTCCCGACCAGAAAGGGTGCTGTGTAAGGTTGGTGGTACGCTTTCCCATAGACGAGTCGACTCGATGGTAGGTCGGAACCGGAAGTCGGACATTTCGGAGAAAGCACATAGTTGCGAGATTGCTAAACAAGTCAATTGTGATCAGTTGTGGAGCATGCAACGACTGGATAGAGCGCGGCGCCGGGCTGATCACAGGGAGGAGTTTGGCAGTACAACAGGGATGCCCCTTGCGTTGACTGTACTAACATGTCAGAGCGCTGTGTTTGTTTTTGTTTGTTTATGTGTTGCAGAGGGTTAGCTGCCATCACGGAGCCAGCACAAACCCCAGAGCACTACTTGCACTGCAGAGCACAGAAACAGCACCATCCCAGCACCACCTGTTTGCTACTGAAAACCTGCTGTATTTACTTCCCGATACCATCGCTGGTAAAGGGACGGATTTATTATTTACAGTAATAAATACAGACACTTGATTACAAATTGAACTGTTTAGACATTCAATGCTTACCCTCAGCACTCACATCCTGACAGCAAGCTAATGTTGTTCATTACATTGTTTTTAGAGGTTCACCTGGAGTGGGGGTTCTTTATGAATGTAACACTTCAGTACTTAATAATAGACTGTGTTGAGAGATAAAGCTTGTGTCTCATGTGTCTATTGCTGTTGTCTGCTTCTGAGAGTGCCTGCTGGAGTGCTAGAGAGGGCTGTCGGGGGGTTTACAAATCATTGTGTTCATTCAGCTGCCTTTAGTCTTTTATTTGCTCCCAGTTCCTGTTCTATATTCTAATTCATTCAATAAAAATGAAAAATAATCTTAAACACTTTAAAATTTCAAAAAGATAAAGTGCAAGTTTAACTCTGTTACACAGTGTACTGACAAGTCCCTCTTGTCATTGACAGTCAGCTGTTACAGTGAAAGGTGTTACAGTGAAAGGGTTTTTTCAGAGGGAAACATTGAAAAATCAAACCATCAAATGTATCTAATAACTAAATCCACTCCCGTTAACTTCGCAAAACAATAAACCCCTTATTTTAACAAAACACATGAGTTTTTTCTCGCAGTCTTTTATCAAGCATTGAAGTGTGACATTCATGAAGAAACCCCACTCCAGGTGAACCACTAAAAACAGTGTCGTTAACAACACTTGAAATGAACAATTAACAATGTCAATATTGTTACACAGTCCACAATCTTGCACATATACACAAATTATTCTTGTATTATGACTCTTAAAATAAGTCCACCTAGTAATGGGGACAAATTGTCATGGACCCAGTGAAAGGTATGTACATTATAACAAAACAAACTGTGACTGGGCATCGGGAACTTAACAACATTTACGTTAATTGGATTGGTGTAAATTGTAAGTAGCTTGTATGTTTGTTAGGTATTATACCTCTATAAGTTTCACTGGTAACATTTTAAGGTACTGATAAAAGGATGAGAATTTCCACAGTAAAATGCCAAGCAGTTTTCCTATTCTGGTCGGCATCTCTGTAAAGAAACATGTACACTGTATCAATCTGAGGCTAACATGGATTTCATTTTGATATGTAGCCAGCCTACGTGATTAAGAACAAAAAGAAGTAGAACAGGGTCACCAAAAAAACAGAAAAACCAGTACAGAAAATCACCTCATTCAATTTCAGTACCATAAGCTCAGGTTAGCTACCGACTGAGACAAAAATGCCTGAATGCATTATTCTAACCAGTACCCAACTAGTTATATCAGCAATGAAGCAAATCTACCAGTCTGTTTTACTCTTTGTAACTCTCTGTACTCCAGACAAGCGAAGCTGGGCACACAACACAACACTTGGGCATTTTATAGTCATGTGCATTAGGCACATGCCGAGCAACAAGTACAAAGGAATATTCATAACGAGTGTGGCAGTGCTTCTGAGTATGATTAATTTACGATTTGCTATTACTCGTATTTGGGAGGGTGTCAGGGACCGGTGTGTGTAATGTAAGATGTTGTAAAGTAACAGGCGATGACCAGAAGAGTTTTTGTTGCAGCAACATGGCTTTCTTTTATTGTCCAAACAGGAGTGAGGAACACAGGAACAGAATAGCACTTTGTACAAATGTGTCTACAAAAAAAATCAATAAAAGTCAAAAAGGAGGCAACAGTCTGAAAATCAGATTTCCCCTCAGCCCTTTACGCAGCACCAACCAGTTTTAGAAAACCAACCCATCTCAGTGTGGGGCTTGATACAGGCTATTTATACTCAAACTTAGCCCCTCCCCTTGGAACATACCAAATAACAAATAAGTAAATATAAAAATATCTATATCTTTGTCCACACACGCACACACATACCGAGCGCCGAGCTGACCTCGGGGGGTTCTGGTAGTACAAAGGGGACGCAGCTACGTAAGTACAGCCCCTTACGTTGGAAGTGATTTTGTGACCGGAGCTTTGTGTTTGTTTTGCTTTGTGTTTCTGTAACAGAGGAGGATTAAGGAGTCGGGAGCTGCCGCCACTGAGCCAGCACATACCCCAGAGCACTACCTTCACTGCACAGCACATCACTGACACTCACCACTTTCCCCAGGGAGAAACGGAGCACAATTTTGTGCATGCAGGATTGTGGTTTAGGAGTGTACTGAAACCCACCGTCTTTCGCTTCCCCTATACCCTGGCTGGTATAGGGCCAAATTATTATTTGTAAACTTTATTAAAGACAGACATTGGACATTCCCTTTTATACACGGCACCACTCACATCCTTGTCACGGGATTATCTGGGGATTTTAGCCTTTTAGAGTTAATGTTGAAGAAGTTGAGATTCATTTTTAGTTGAGATTCTATTTTGTTAATGCGGCTGATTTGAACGTAGTTGTTCATTCTGTTGACATAACAGTTACACAATGAATATAAGCCTACCTATATAATCACATAATAATAAATAATAATAATAAAGTCAGTGTATGTAATATTCTAAACTTGCATAGTGTATCTTCTAACATATAGTCTGCCTGGCAGCACAAATCCTGGTGTTCACAGGCTTAGAATAAATGCATTTCTAACAGTTTCTCATTACAATAACTATCAGAAAGATGTGCATAAAAAGACATTGCCACAAAACCTCATTTGACCACATTTATATTCAGATGTGTTTTTTTTTCCTTGTTTGGCTGCAAGAGACCATCCTAATCTTTCTCATGAGCCATTCATACAGTGTCAAATCACAGTGCCCATTATATGCAAATCAATCTAATGTTCAAACTAATGATTGAAAAAATCAATGATAAAACAGTTACTTGTTAAAGAAGGTTCTGAGTTATTTAAAGGGGATTCTTTAATTTTTTCCCAAGAAACGTTTTTGTGAATGGTGCCTGTAGTAATGAAATGACACACAGTATTATTTGTTGGTAGCTGCACTGTGGGTATTTATTTCAATCTGATTTAACCTGGGCTGAAAGGATAAGCATCTGTACAGACCAGATATGATGTCCAAGAAAAAGATTAAGAGATTAGCAAAGTGACAAATGGAAAATTAGCAGGTAGCACTGCCATTGTGTAAGCGAAAGCTCTGTGTCCATAATAGAAAATGAAATATTATTTGATCTGCAAATGGTAATTATATGGAGAATAGAGCAGACTACTAGGGCTTCTGTGCTTTCAGTAAGTGATTACTGCAATCAGTGGGAGTCCTGTTGAAAAAAAATGGAAAGCTGAACACTTTTAAAGGCTGCATATGTCTAATATATCCAGTTCTGAAAGAAATAGCATGCACATATTCATTTAAAAAAAATAAGTCTGGTATTATATGAGGTTAAATAAAATTATCAGTTTCCATGCCTTATTGTCTGGAATCATGTTACTTGCACTGCCTAGGTCATTCCACCTCAGCAGTGTCTTCGGGAGCAAGGCATGTAACTGACTGAAAACATGTCACTCAATAGGGGAAGCAGTGACATGAAAGAAGCCATTGAAGGGATGGGCACATGGGCACAATTTCCCCTTCCAGGTGAAATCACCAGTGTAACACGCATGGCTCGCAATCAGAGAATACTTGAATTGAATGTAGTCTCAGTTACCAAGTTTTTAAATAAAAATACATATTTACTTTAACATGAGTTTCTTTCAAAATGACAAATTTGAGCTCTAAATAGCTAATGAAGTGCACAGCAGGGAAGATGTATTAAAGATTATTGGGTTAGCTACAGTAAAAACAATGTTCAAAAAGACCCCAAACTAAAATGTTTTCATCAACTGCAGGTAGGGTCCTAGATTTATACAGCAGCATGCATAATCTTCTGTTGATTCCCTGTTTCTTGTAAATATAAATGCAACCTTTTGATCTAAGTCAGTAATGAAAGTCATTAAAGCCCTGCTCGGCTTGACATTGCTGTTGGTTACTCTTTAGGGAACCAAACATATTTCTTTGCTCTTCTGCCTAATGAAGCTGCCACCGTTGTGAGTCATCTGGATGCAGCAGACTGAAATTTCCCTTATGCTTCTGAATTATCCCAGTAGCACAACATTTTAAAGCCATTGTAATTTTAATATATAATGGAAAGATTCACAATTTAGCTCTTTTGGATCCAGACACAAGATTGTGGCTTGAATCCTTGCACTGGTCGACGTTGCACTGCAGAACACAACTGTAGGCCTGCTTCTGTAGCTCTCTCTTAAGACCTGTGATAACTCCCTGCACACCATGCATGCCTTTCATACAACCTGTTGGTAAGAACAATTCAGAAAGCACAATGGTTTGAAGATTTTTATTTTTAAACAGATGTGGACAGATTTAAATGCCAATCTGATTACATCAAATAGAATAGACACACAGGTAAGGAAGCAAAATAGCAGCATTTTTGTTAACAGACCACATTTGTGACAATTCATAGTAAAGACAGTGACTTTGACATTATTCCAAATATCCTGTGACAAATGCAATCAGCTCTGACTGTGGCCAGAGTGTGAGTGTAAAGGGTGGTAAAAAAGGTTGGAAATTAAAGTAGATAATAACAGTGGTCACTGCAGGAGATGCTTGGATTGAGAACCATTCTGTTGTTTGCAGATGTTGAACTGTTTTTAACAAGGATTTAGTTTTAGTCTGTCTTGATATCTCACACAAGAGACTTCAACAACTCCTAACATATATGATACGAATGCACAATTGCTCTGCAATGATGAATGCCAGCTACACTTTTGATAAACAAGATGAACAAATACAACTGTGAAGCCTATGATTTTGATTGTCTGGCCCTCTTCTGAGTCCCATAGTTTCACAACTTCCATTCTAGTATTTAGTGTTATTATTATTATTATAAACTAGCTTTTAAAATATCTGGGACACTGTGACCGAGCAGCTGTTTAGTGGCTTGTGTGGTGACGTCACGGACCAGGAAGTACCAGAAACAAAACAATTGATGGGCGGGTGAAGCTGAACGCTACTGCGGTCAGCGTATTTATTAAATAATAAAACAAAACAAAAGATTTAAACAATCAACAAAAAAAGGCACAAGGGCCAAACAAATAAACAAATACGGTTTAGCAGTCGTTTTTAAATGTGTTTCCTCTCTCCTCACTCTCTCCGCTCCCCGTACTCTCCTCTGTACACTCTCCTCCGAGCACGGACAGCTGCAGGTTCTTATATTCTGGCCGAGGGGTTAACTAGCTGTTAATTATCTTATTACCCCTCGGCCACAGTCTGCACAAGTTTAGTAAGGATGCGTGACTGTCAGCTAGTAGCTGATCAGCCACGCATCCTCACGAGGTTTTTAAAATATAAATACAAAACAATAACAAAATACGCGCCGCTTTGACCTGTGCCGCAAACAAAAATACAAATAATAATACAAATATATATATAGGGGCGGGACACTCCGCCACAGACACATTTAGTATTCTGGTCCCCATATGAATGAATCATAATCAAAATGGTAATTCATGATTACAGGCTACAATACAATTGCCCTGTTAATGAAAACCTACCCACCCACCACAATTGTGTGTGCAACCATAGAACCACTAAACCGAAGGGGGTTGTATAATTAAACAGAATAGAAAATGTATTACATATGCTTAGAAAACAAACAAAGTGGGCAGAATGAAAAACATGCAGATCCACAAGACCCTTTGATTGTAATCTAATACCATGCTTCAGGGAAAAAACAAAAATACAACTTTCTGAATAATCAAATAATCAAATTGGATTTTTGTGATGCAATGATTGCCTTTTTGAATTACTAATTATTTCCAATCCTGTTTTTCAATTTGTTTTTTATCTGTGGCAAACTGCCACATTATTATGTATGCATCATTGTTTTGTCTTTTTATATCAGCCATATAGGTAATTGCATAACTGGACATTATGACTGCCCATTGTAAATGATTTAGCAGAGCACTGCTCACAGCATTTCCGCTACTACTTCTTCCTGTGGTTTCTCAAGCAAGCATGTTTTGATCCACTTCTATATCTGAAGATCCATGGAGTACTTGGTTACAGAATACAAGGTCACCAGTTTCATCCTCCACACAACCTCCTTTTCCTGATCATTAATTATGAAGGATCGTTCCTGACATTCTTTGTAATGTAACACCAAATGTATCTTCTTCACTTGATATAAGACCTCTAGCAGTCACCCAAGGCTGTAATATACAGTGGCACCAAAAGTATTTATACTGTTTTGTTTGATAGCTTCAAATTATTTTTATAAAACAAACAAAAACATAAAACTGGATTGGAGTAGACCGCAGTTATTTGTAATGTTACAGCAGTCATACGGTGATGTATTTTCGTCAGACCTGGTGTCAATTATAATTATAATATTTTGTAATTAATTACAGTTACAATTATGCTGCAGTAATTGCAATTCTAATTACAATTACACTAAAAAATAACATAAATAGCTCCATACATTAACATGTTTACTCTGTTTATTCTACCAAGCAGTAGACACAGGTACAAATACAGAAACATACTACCAGTATATAACGTTTTTTTCAAACAAATGGGGTTGAAATTACGAGAAGAATGTTCACTCAGTGTAAAACTGTGAATGATTAAGTTTGGAAAGGTGTGCAACTGAACTGTAATTGATTAATTATATTACAATTACAATTACACCGTAATTGATCCCAGGTCTGAATTCCGTGCCGTATGATACTGACTTGCATACATTATATTATTCCAAAGGTCCTAACTTAAAAAAGATGCAATAATAATTGTACATAACATTCATAATACATGGTAAAAATTCATGACATGCTAATATCATGATAATGCTGAATTAGAAAATACAGATACCATCATGGAAGCTGAAGTTGAACCAATGCTGTTTTAAAGTTTGCTGACTACACTGGGTTCAAACTAAGAGAAAACTATTGAAAGACAGCGGCTTTGGATCTAGGAATGATAAGAAAAGCTGGTAACACTTGTGACAGAAATACAATGATTCTTGGTTGTAAATCTCCCTCCCGACCTGTGAGGGCGCTAAGCAGCGAGAACAGAGTTCTTTGGATGGGCTGGTCTGACAGTTCTTTCCCAGGGTCGGGAAGAAGGCGAGACTCCGTTGCAAGAATGCATTGACCCAGAAGGGAAACGATGTGGCAGCCGCAGATTGGAGAGGCGGTTGCACTTGTTTACCAAGGGGTCATGTGTGACAGCATAAAAGGGGACGGAGAATGGTAATCTGTTCCTTCGTTTTGGTTTAAATGTGAGTAGAACCGAGAAGGACAGTGAAAATAATTCGGAAACTGAAATCATGAGCGTTGTGTTTTGTTTGTTTGTAATTGTCTTGTCTTGTACATTACTAGACAGCTAACACA
>NW_026707576.1:0-12500 GCF_902713425.1 Acipenser ruthenus
TCTGTTTTATATTTGTAATTAATTTAGAACAATTTGTAGATTTTATTTTTCACTTTGACATTATGGACTTTTCTTGTGTTGATCAGTGGCAAACATAGCGCTTAGCTTTGAGGCCAAAAAGCTCTATTTTTGGTCTCATCAGACCATAGAATCTTCTTCCACTTGGTCTCAGAGTCTCCCACATGCCTTCTGGGAAACTCTAGCCGAGATTTGATGCGAGTTTTTTTCAACAATGGCTTTCTTTTTGCCACTCTCCCATAAAGGCCAGTTTTGTGAAGCACCCGGGCTATTGTTGCCATATGCACAGTGTCTCCCAGCTCAGCCGTGGAACACTGTAACTCCTTTAGAGTTGCCATAGGCCTCTTGGTGGCCTCCCTGACTAGTGCCCTATACGCCCAGATACTCCGTTTTTGAGGACGGCCTGTTCTAGACAGATTCACAGTTGTGCCATATTCTCTCCATTTCTTAATAATGGACTTTACTGTGCTCTGAGAGGATATTCAATGCCTTGGAAATGTTCTTATATCCTACCCCTGATTGGTGCTTTTGAAGAACCTTATTCCGGATTTGCTTTGAATGTTCCTTCATCTTCATGATGTAGTTTTTGTTAGGAAATGTACTAACCAACTGTGGGGACCTCCCAGAGACAGGTGTATTTAACCTGAAATCATGTGAAACACCTTAATTGCACACAGGTGGACTCCACTCAACTAATTATGTGACTTCTAAAGACAATTGGTTGCACCAGAGCTTATTTAGGTGTGTCATAGCAAAGGGGGTGAATACTTATGCAATCAATTATTTTCTGTTTTATATTTGTAATTAATTTAGAACAATTTGTAGATTTTATTTTTCACTTTGACATTATGGACTTTTCTTGTGTTGATCAGTGGCAAACATAGCGCTTAGCGTTGAGGCCAAAAAGCTCTATTTTGGTCTCATCAGACCATAGAATCTTCTTCCACTTGGTCTCAGAGTCTCCCACATGCCTTCTGGAAACTCTAGCCGAGATTTGATGCGAGTTTTTTTCAACAATGGCTTTCTTTTTGCCACTCTCCCATAAAGGCCAGTTTTGTGAAGCACCCGGGCTATTGTTGCCATATGCACAGTGTCTCCCAGCTCAGCCGTGGAACACTGTAACTCCTTTAGAGTTGCCATAGGCCTCTTGGTGGCCTCCCTGACTATTGCCCTATACGCCCGGATACTCCGTTTTTGAGGACGGCCTGTTCTAGACAGATTCACAGTTGTGCCATATTCTCTCCATTTCTTAATAATGGACTTTACTGTGCTCTGAGATGATATTCAATGCCTTGGAAATGTTCTTATATCCTACCCCTGATTGGTGCTTTTGAAGAACCTTATTCCGGATTTGCTTTGAATGTTCCTTCATCTTCATGATGTAGTTTTTGTTAGGAAATGTACTAACCAACTGTGGGACCTCCCAGAGACAGGTGTATTTAACCTGAAATCATGTGAAACACCTTAATTGCACACAGGTGGACTCCATTCAACTAATTATGTGACTTCTAAAGACAACTGGTTGCACCAGAGCTTATTTAGGTGTGTCATAGCAAAGGGGGTGAATACTTATGCAATCAATTATTTTCTGTTTTATATTTGTAATTAATTTAGAACAATTTGTAGATTTTTATTTTTCACTTTGACATTATGGACTTTTCTTGTGTTGATCAGTGGCAAACATAGCGCTTAGCGTTGAGGCCAAAAAGCTCTATTTTGGTCTCATCAGACCATAGAATCTTCTTCCACTTGGTCTCAGAGTCTCCCACATGCCTTCTGGGAAACTCTAGCCGTGATTTGATGCGAGTTTTTTTTCAACAATGGCTTTCTTTTTGCCACTCTCCCATAAAGACCAGTTTTGTGAAGCACCCGGGCTATTGTTGCCATATGCACAGTGTCTCCCAGCTCAGCCGTGGAACACTGTAACTCCTTTAGAGTTGCCATAGGCCTCTTGGTGGCCTCCCTGACTAGTGCCCTATACGCCGCGTGATACTCCGTTTTTGAGGACGGCCTGTTCTAGACAGATTCACAGTTGTGCCATATTCTCTCCATTTCTTAATAATGGACCTTTACTGTGCTCTGAGAGGATATTCAATGCCTTGGAAATGTTCTTATATCCTACCCCTGATTGGTGCTTTTGAAGAACCTTATTCCGGATTTGCTTTGAATGTTCCTTCATCTTCATGATGTAGTTTTTTGTTAGGAAATGTACTAACCAACTGTGGGACCTCCCAGAGACAGGTGTATTTAACCTGAAATCATGTGAAACACCTTAATTGCACACAGGTGGACTCCATTCAACTAATTATGTGACTTCTAAAGACAACTGGTTGCACCAGAGCTTATTTAGGTGTGTCATAGCAAAGGGGGTGAATACTTATGCAATCAATTATTTTCTGTTTTATATTTGTAATTAATTTAGAACAATTTGTAGATTTTTATTTTTCACTTTGACATTATGGACTTTTCTTGTGTTGATCAGTGGCAAACATAGCGCTTAGCGTTGAGGCCAAAAAAGCTCTATTTTGGTCTCATCAGACCATAGAATCTTCTTCCACTTGGTCTCAGAGTCTCCCACATGCCTTCTGGAAACTCTAGGCGAGATTTGATGCGAGTTTTTTCAACAATGGCTTTCTTTTGCCACTCTCCCATAAAGGCCAGTTTTGTGAAGCACCCGGGCTATTGTTGCCATATGCACAGTGTCTCCCCAGCTCAGCCGTGGAACCACTGTAACTCCTTTAGAGTTGCCATAGGCCTCTTGTGGCCTCCCTGACTATTGCCCTATACGCCCGGATACTCCGTTTTTGAGGACGGCCTGTTCTAGACAGATTCACAGTTGTGCCATATTCTCTCCATTTCTTAATAATGGACTTTACTGTGCTCTGAGATGATATTCAATGCCTTGGAAATGTTCTTATATCCTACCCCTGATTGGTGCTTTTGAAGAACCTTATTCCGGATTTGCTTTGAATGTTCCTTCATCTTCATGATGTAGTTTTTGTTAGGAAATGTACTAACCAACTGTGGGGACCTCCCAGAGACAGGTGTATTTAACCTGAAATCATGTGAAACACCTTAATTGCACACAGGTGGACTCCATTCAACTAATTATGTGACTTCTAAAGACAACTGGTTGCACCAGAGCTTATTTAGGTGTGTCATAGCAAAGGGGGGTGAATACTTATGCAATCAATTATTTTCTGTTTTATATTTGTAATTAATTTAGAAACAATTTGTAGATTTTATTTTTCACTTTGACATTATGGACTTTTCTTGTGTTGATCAGTGGCAAACATAGCGCTTAGTGTTGAGGCCAAAAAGCTCTATTTTGGTCTCATCAGACCATAGAATCTTCTTCCACTTGGTCCTCAGAGTCTCCCACATGCCTTCTGGGAAACTCTAGCCGAGATTTGATGCAAGTTTTTTTCAACAATGGCTTTCTTTTTGCCACTCTCCCATAAAGGCCAGTTTTGTGAAGCTCCCGGGCTATTGATGCCATATGCACAGTGTCTCCCAGCTCAGCCGTGGAACACTGTAACTCCTTTAGAGTTGCCATAGGCCTCTTGGTGGCCTCCCTGACTAGTGCCCTATACGCCCGGATACTCAGTTTTTGAGGTCGGCCTGTTCTAGACAGATTCACAGTTGTGCCATATTCTCTCCATTTCTTAATAATGGACTTTACTGTGCTCTGAGATGATATTCAATGCCTTGGAAATGTTCTTATATCCTACCCCTGATTGGTGCTTTTGAAGAACCTTATTCCGGATTTGCTTTGAATGTTCCTTCATCTTCATGATGTAGTTTTTGTTAGGAAATGTACTAACCAACTGTGGGACCTCCCAGAGACAGGTGTATTTAACCTGAAATCATGTGAAACACCTTAATTGCACACAGGTGGACTCCATTCAACTAATTATGTGACTTCTAAAGACAACTGGTTGCACCAGAGCTTATTTAGGTGTGTCATAGCAAAGGGGGTGAATACTTATGCAATCAATTATTTTCTGTTTTATATTTGTAATTAATTTAGAACAATTTGTAGATTTTATTTTTCACTTTGACATTATGGACTTTTCTTGTGTTGATCAGTGGGAAACATAGCGCTTAGCGTTGAGGGCAAAAAGCTCTATTTTGGTCTCATCAGACCATAGAATCTTCTTCCACTTGGTCTCAGAGTCTCCCACATGCCTTCTGGGAAACTCTAGCCGAGATTTGATGCGAGTTTTTTTCAACAATGGCTTTCTTTTTGCCACTTTCCCCAGAAAGGCCAGTTTTGTGAAGCACCCGGGCTATTGTTGCCATATGCACAGTGTCTCCCAGCTCAGCCGTGTGGAACACTGTAACTCCTTTAGAGTTGCCATAGGCCTCTTGGTGGCCTCCCTGACTATTGCCCTATACGCCCGGATACTCCGTTTTTGAGGACGGCCTGTTCTAGACAGATTCACAGTTGTGCCATATTCTCTCCATTTCTTAATAATGGACTTTACTGTGCTCTGAGATGATATTCAATGCCTTGGAAATGTTCTTATATCCTACCCCTGATTGGTGCTTTTGAAGAACCTTATTCCGGATTTGCTTTGAATGTTCCTTCATCTTCATCGTGTAGTTTTTTGTTAGGAAATGTACTAACCAACTGTGGGACCTCCCAGAGACAGGTGTATTTAACCTGAAATCATGTGAAACACCTTAATTGCACACAGGTGGACTCCACTCAACTAATTATGTGACTTCTAAAGACAATTGGTTGCACCAGAGCTTATTTAGGTGTGTCATAGCAAAGGGGGTGAATACTTATGCAATCAATTATTTTCTGTTTTATATTTGTAATTAATTTAGAACAATTTGTAGATTTTATTTTTCACTTTGACATTATGGACTTTTCTTGTGTTGATCAGTGGCAAACATAGCGCTTAGCTTTGAGGCCAAAAAGCTCTATTTTGGTCTCATCAGACCATAGAATCTTCTTCCACTTGGTCTCAGAGTCTCCCACATGCCTTCTGGGAAAACTCTAGCCGAGATTTGATGCGAGTTTTTTTCAACAATGGCTTTCTTTTTGCCACTCTCCCATAAAGACCAGTTTTGTGAAGCACCCGGGCTATTGTTGCCATATGCACAGTGTCTCCCAGCTCAGCCGTGGAACACTGTAACTCCTTTAGAGTTGCCATAGGCCTCTTGGTGGCCTCCCTGACTAGTGCCCTATACGCCCAGATACTCCGTTTTTGAGGACGGCCTGTTCTAGACAGATTCACAGTTGTGCCATATTCTCTCCATTTCTTAATAATGGACTTTACTGTGCTCTGAGATGATATTCAATGCCTTGGAAATGTTCTTATATCCTACCCCTGATTGGTGCTTTTGAAGAACCTTATTCCGGATTTGCTTTGAATGTTCCTTCATCTTCATCATGTAGTTTTTGTTAGGAAATGTACTAACCAACTGTGGGACCTCCCAGAGACAGGTGTATTTAACCTGAAATCATGTGAAACACCCTTAATTGCACACAGGTGGACTCCACTCAACTAATTATGTGACTTCTAAAGACAATTGGTTGCACCAGAGCTTATTTAGGTGTGTCATAGCAAAGGGGGGTGAATACTTATGCAATCAATTATTTTCTGTTTTATATTTGTAATTAATTTAGAACAATTTGTAGATTTTATTTTTCACTTTGACATTATGGACTTTTCTTGTGTTGATCAGTGGCAAGCATAGCGCTTAGCTTTGAGGCCAAAAAGCTCTATTTTGGTCTCATCAGACCATAGAATCTTCTTCCACTTGTCTCAGAGTCTCCCACATGCCTTCTGGGAAACTCTAGCCGAGATTTGATGCGAGTTTTTTTCAACAATGGCTTTCTTTTTGCCACTCTCCCATAAAGGCCAGTTTTGTGAAGCACCCGGGCTATTGTTGCCATATGCACAGTGTCTCCCAGCTCAGCCGTGGAACACTGTAACTCCTTTAGAGTTGCCATAGGCCTCTTGGTGGCCTCCCTGACTAGTGCCCTATACGCCCAGATACTCCGTTTTTGAGGACGGCCTGTTCTAGACAGATTCACAGTTGTGCCATATTCTCTCCATTTCTTAATAATGGACTTTACTGTGCTCTGAGAGGATATTCAATGCCTTGGAAATGTTCTTATATCCTACCCCTGATTGGTGCTTTTGAAGAACCTTATTCGGATTTGCTTTGAATGTTCCTTCATCTTCATGATGTAGTTTTTGTTAGGAAATGTACTAACCAACTGTGGGACCTCCCAGAGACAGGTGTATTTAACCTGAAATCATGTGAAACACCTTAATTGCACACAGGTGGACTCCACTCAACTAATTATGTGAATTCTAAAGACAATTGGTTGCACCAGAGCTTATTTAGGTGTGTCATAGCAAAGGGGGGTGAATACTTATGCAATCAATTATTTTCTGTTTTATATTTGTAATTAATTTAGAACAATTTGTAGATTTTATTTTTCACTTTGACATTATGGACTTTTCTTGTGTTGATCAGTGGCAAACATAGCGCTTAGCGTTGAGGCCAAAAAGCTCTATTTTGGTCTCATCAGACCATAGAATCTTCTTCCACTTGGTCTCAGAGTCTCCCACATGCCTTCTGGGAAACTCTAGCCGAGATTTGATGCGAGTTTTTTTTCAACAATGGCTTTCTTTTTGCCACTCTCCCATAAAGGCCAGTTTTGTGAAGCACCCGGGGCTATTGTTGCCATATGCACAGTGTCTCCCAGCTCAGCCGTGGAACACTGTAACTCCTTTAGAGTTGCCATAGGCCTCTTGGTGGCCTCCCTGACTAGTGCCCTATACGCCCGGATACTCCGTTTTTGAGGACGGCCTGTTCTAGACAGATTCACAGTTGTGCCATATTCTCTCCATTTCTTAATAATGGACTTTACTGTGCTCTGAGATGATATTCAATGCCTTGGAAATGTTCTTATATCCTACCCCTGATTGGTGCTTTTGAAGAACCTTATTCCGGATTTGCTTTGAATGTTCCTTCATCTTCATGATGTAGTTTTTGTTAGGAAATGTACTAACCAACTGTGGGACCTCCCAGAGACAGGTGTATTTAACCTGAAATCATGTGAAACACCTTAATTGCACACAGGTGGACTCCACTCAACTAATTATGTGAATTCTAAAGACAATTGGTTGCACCAGAGCTTATTTAGGTGTGTCATAGCAAAGGGGGGTGAATACTTATGCAATCAATTATTTTCTGTTTTATATTTGTAATTAATTTAGAACAATTTGTAGATTTTATTTTTCACTTTGACATTATGGACTTTTCTTGTGTTGATCAGTGGCAAACATAGCGCTTAGCGTTGAGGCCAAAAAGCTCTATTTTGGTCTCATCAGACCATAGAATCTTCTTCCACTTGGTCTCAGAGTCTCCCACATGCCTTCTGGGGAAACTCTAGCCGAGATTTGATGCGAGTTTTTTTCAACAATGGCTTTCTTTTTGCCACTCTCCCATAAAGGCCAGTTTTGTGAAGCACCCGGGCTATTGTTGCCATATGCACAGTGTCTCCCAGCTCAGCCGTGGAACACTGTAACTCCTTTAGAGTTGCCATAGGCCTCTTGGTGGCCTCCCTGACTATTGCCCTATACGCCCGGATACTCCGGTTTTTGAGGACGGCCTGTTCTAGACAGATTCACAGTTGTGCCATATTCTCTCCATTTCTTAATAATGGACTTTACTGTGCTCTGAGATGATATTCAATGCCTTGGAAATGTTCTTATATCCTACCCCTGATTGGTGCTTTTGAAGAACCTTATTCCGATTTGCTTTGAATGTTCCTTCATCTTCATCGTGTAGTTTTTGTTAGGAAATGTACTAACCAACTGTGGGACCTCCCAGAGACAGGTGTATTTAACCTGAAATCATGTGAAACACCTTAATTGCACACAGGTGGACTCCACTCAACTAATTATGTGACTTCTAAAGACAATTGGTTGCACCAGAGCTTATTTAGGTGTGTCATAGCAAAGGGGGTGAATACTTATGCAATCAATTATTTTCTGTTTTATATTTGTAATTAATTTAGAACAATTTGTAGATTTTATTTTTCACTTTGACATTATGGACTTTTCTTGTGTTGATCAGTGGCAAACATAGCGCTTAGCTTTGAGGCCAAAAAGCTCTATTTTGGTCTCATCAGACCATAGAATCTTCTTCCACTTGGTCTCAGAGTCTCCCACATGCCTTCTGGGAAACTCTAGCCGAGATTTGATGCGAGTTTTTTTCAACAATGGCTTTCTTTTTGCCACTCTCCCATAAAGACCAGTTTTGTGAAGCACCCGGGCTATTGTTGCCATATGCACAGTGTCTCCCAGCTCAGCCGTGGAACACTGTAACTCCTTTAGAGTTGCCATAGGCCTCTTGGTGGCCTCCCTGACTAGTGCCCTATACGCCCAGATACTCCGTTTTTGAGGACGGCCTGTTCTAGACAGATTCACAGTTGTGCCATATTCTCTCCATTTCTTAATAATGGACTTTACTGTGCTCTGAGATGATATTCAATGCCTTGGAAATGTTCTTATATCCTACCCCTGATTGGTGCTTTTGAAGAACCTTATTCCGGATTTGCTTTGAATGTTCCTTCATCTTCATCATGTAGTTTTTGTTAGGAAATGTACTAACCAACTGTGGGACCTCCCAGAGACAGGTGTATTTAACCTGAAATCATGTGAAACACCTTAATTGCACACAGGTGGACTCCACTCAACTAATTATGTGACTTCTAAAGACAATTGGTTGCACCAGAGCTTATTTAGGTGTGTCATAGCAAAGGGGGTGAATACTTATGCAATCAATTATTTTCTGTTTTATATTTGTAATTAATTTAGAACAATTTGTAGATTTTATTTTTCACTTTGACATTATGGACTTTTCTTGTGTTGATCAGTGGCAAGCATAGCGCTTAGCTTTGAGGCCAAAAAGCTCTATTTTGGTCTCATCAGACCATAGAATCTTCTTCCACTTGGTCTCAGAGTCTCCCACATGCCTTCTGGGAAACTCTAGCCGAGATTTGATGCGAGTTTTTTTCAACAATGGCTTTCTTTTTGCCACTCTCCCATAAAGGCCAGTTCTGTGAAGCACCCGGGCTATTGTTGCCATATGCACAGTGTCTCCCAGCTCAGCCGTGGAACACTGTAACTCCTTTAGAGTTGCCATAGGCCTCTTGGTGGCCTCCCTGACTAGTGCCCTATACGCCCAGATACTCCGTTTTTGAGGACGGCCTGTTCTAGACAGATTCACAGTTGTGCCATATTCTCTCCATTTCTTAATAATGGACTTTACTGTGCTCTGAGAGGATATTCAATGCCTTGGAAATGTTCTTATATCCTACCCCTGATTGGTGCTTTTGAAGAACCTTATTCCGGATTTGCTTTGAATGTTCCTTCATCTTCATGATGTAGTTTTTGTTAGGAAATGTACTAACCAACTGTGGGACCTCCCAGAGACAGGTGTATTTAACCTGAAATCATGTGAAACACCTTAATTGCACACAGGTGGACTCCACTCAACTAATTATGTGAATTCTAAAGACAATTGGTTGCACCAGAGCTTATTTAGGTGTGTCATAGCAAAGGGGGTGAATACTTATGCAATCAATTATTTTCTGTTTTATATTTGTAATTAATTTAGAACAATTTGTAGATTTTATTTTTCACTTTGACATTATGGACTTTTCTTGTGTTGATCAGTGGCAAACATAGCGCTTAGCGTTGAGGCCAAAAAGCTCTATTTTGGTCTCATCAGACCATAGAATCTTCTTCCACTTGGTCTCAGAGTCTCCCACATGCCTTCTGGGAAACTCTAGCCGAGATTTGATGCGAGTTTTTTTCAACAATGGCTTTCTTTTTGCCACTCTCCCATAAAGGCCAGTTTTGTGAAGCACCCGGGCTATTGTTGCCATATGCACAGTGTCTCCCAGCTCAGCCGTGGAACACTGTAACTCCTTTAGAGTTGCCATAGGCCTCTTGGTGGCCTCCCTGACTAGTGCCCTATACGCCCAGATACTCCGTTTTTGAGGACGGCCTGTTCTAGACAGATTCACAGTTGTGCCATATTCTCTCCATTTCTTAATAATGGACTTTACTGTGCTCTGAGAGGATATTCAATGCCTTGGAAATGTTCTTATATCCTACCCCTGATTGGTGCTTTTGAAGAACCTTATTCCGGATTTGCTTTGAATGTT
Organism: Acipenser ruthenus; assembly: GCF_902713425.1. Lineage (NCBI taxonomy): Eukaryota > Metazoa > Chordata > Actinopteri > Acipenseriformes > Acipenseridae > Acipenser > Acipenser ruthenus. Next base: position 10,226 of record NW_026707576.1, read on the forward strand.
CCTTCATCTTCATGATGTAGTTTTTGTTAGGAAATGTACTAACCAACTGTGGGACCTCCCAGAGACAGGTGTATTTAACCTGAAATCATGTGAAACACCTTAATTGCACACAGGTGGACTCCACTCAACTAATTATGTGAATTCTAAAGACAATTGGTTGCACCAGAGCTTATTTAGGTGTGTCATAGCAAAGGGGGTGAATACTTATGCAATCAATTATTTTCTGTTTTATATTTGTAATTAATTTAGAACAATTTGTAGATTTTATTTTTCACTTTGACATTATGGACTTTTCTTGTGTTGATCAGTGGCAAACATAGCGCTTAGCGTTGAGGCCAAAAAGCTCTATTTTGGTCTCATCAGACCATAGAATCTTCTTCCACTTGGTCTCAGAGTCTCCCACATGCCTTCTGGGAAACTCTAGCCGAGATTTGATGCGAGTTTTTTTCAACAATGGCTTTCTTTTTGCCACTCTCCCATAAAGGCCAGTTTTGTGAAGCACCCGGGCTATTGTTGCCATATGCACAGTGTCTCCCAGCTCAGCCGTGGAACACTGTAACTCCTTTAGAGTTGCCATAGGCCTCTTGGTGGCCTCCCTGACTAGTGCCCTATACGCCCGGATACTCCGTTTTTGAGGACGGCCTGTTCTAGACAGATTCACAGTTGTGCCATATTCTCTCCATTTCTTAATAATGGACTTTACTGTGCTCTGAGATGATATTCAATGCCTTGGAAATGTTCTTATATCCTACCCCTGATTGGTGCTTTTGAAGAACCTTATTCCGGATTTGCTTTGAATGTTCCTTCATCTTCATGATGTAGTTTTTGTTAGGAAATGTACTAACCAACTGTGGGACCTCCCAGAGACAGGTGTATTTAACCTGAAATCATGTGAAACACCTTAATTGCACACAGGTGGACTCCACTCAACTAATTATGTGAATTCTAAAGACAATTGGTTGCACCAGAGCTTATTTAGGTGTGTCATAGCAAAGGGGGTGAATACTTATGCAATCAATTATTTTCTGTTTTATATTTGTAATTAATTTAGAACAATTTGTAGATTTTATTTTTCACTTTGACATTATGGACTTTTCTTGTGTTGATCAGTGGCAAAAACTCCCAATTAAATCCATTTTGATTCCATGTTGTAACACAATGAAATGTGGAAAAGTCCAAGGGGGGTGAATACTTTTGAGAGCCACTGTATTTCTTAGCAGACACCCTTATCCAGGACGACTTACAATTGTTACAAGATATCACATTATTTTTACATACAATTATATTATTTTTCTACATACAATTACCCATTTATACAGTTGGATTGTTACTGGAGCAATCTAGGTAAAGTACCTTGCTCAAGGGTACAGCAGCAATGTCCCCCACCTGGGATTGAACCCACGACCTTCTAGTCAAGAGTCCCGAGACCTAACCACTACTCCACACTGCCGCACTGACCATAGTCAAAATTGAGCTACATGACCAGAGTCACCATTGAGCTACATGACCAGAGTCACCATTGAGCTACATGACCAGAGTCACCATTGAGCTACATGACCAGAGTCACCATTGAGCTAAATGACCATAGTTAGAATAGAATTGACTAGAGTCAGAATAGTGCTACATTGGAGGCTGTGTGGTCCAGTGGTTAAAGAAAAGGGCTTGTAACCAGGAGGTCCCCGGTTCAAATCCCACCTTAGCCACTGACTCACTGTGTGACCCTGAGCAAGTCACTTAACCTCCTTGTGCTCCGTCTTTTGGGTGAGATGTAATTGTAAGTGACTCTGCAGCTGATGCAAAGTTCACACACCCTAGTCTCTGTAAGTCGACTTGGATAAAGGTGTCTGCTAAATAAACACATAATAATAATACATTACCATAGCCACAAAAAACCTTAGTGGACAAAGTGGGTCTGGGTGGCCGAGCGGCAGTTCCAGGAGGTCGGCATGAAGTAGTGACTTGCTCTCATAATGCTATTAGATAACAGATACACTGGGGGGGTAAGTGCATATTACTAAGGGCATGGTCTTTTGATCAAAAAAATATTTAAGTAAAAATAATAAGTCAAGCCATGTGGGAGGCTCTGCACCCCGGGCAGAGTTCCCATTCACCCCTGGCAGCTTCCACTTCCCTGGAAGTCTGTCTGTTGCCCTCCCGTGCCTGGCGCCAGATCAGGTCGGGCTGGAGGCTCTGTTTTCGGCTTGGGGAGGCGGTGGGTCCCCTTACAGTCCTGGACTTCCATGCTGATGGAAGTATGCTGCCCTCCCGCGCCTGG
>NW_026707576.1:22500-25000 GCF_902713425.1 Acipenser ruthenus
TATAATGCCCATTTGTATTGCCTGTGTGCAATACGTTACACTTTTCTCTATTAAAATGTAATTTGCCACGTGTCTGCCAAGTTCTGAATGCTGTCTAGATCATTTTGAATGACCTTTGCTGCTACAACAGTGTTTGCCGCCACTCCTATTTTTGTGTCGTCTGCAAATTTAACAAGCTTGCTTACTATACCAGAATCTAAATCATGAATGTAGATTAGGAATAGCAGAGGACCTAATAGTGATCCCTGAGGTACACCCCTGGCTACCTCACTACATTTTGAGGTTTCTCCTCTATTTAGTACTTTCTGTTTTCTACATGTTAACCACTCCCTAATCCATGTGCATGCATTTCCTTGAATCCCTACTGCATTCAGTTTGAGAATTAATGTTGAAAGGGAGGGAAGATCTTCTCCACAGAAGATTCTCCCAGCCTTTCAACTTTTTTCAAAAACAATACAATTAAAAAAGGCATCAGTGTTTAATTTCCAGACGATTTTAAACTCGCAGCACATTTGAAATGACCATTGGAACAGTATTTCTTAAAAAAATGTGTATATATTAAATATTTTTAAATAAACTATTTTATATATTTCTTTTCTCAAACAGTTTCCCAGTTTTTAATCATTTGAAACTGGTACTGTCTTCAACATGACTGTTCCTAATGAATTAGCCATTCTCCTTGCATTATGCTGTTGGACTTTTGAATGACAAATGTTCGTTTTGAAAAGTAAATGTTGAAAAACAGGGAAGATCTTCTCCACAGATTAATTACAAATACAAAACAGAAAATAATTGATTGCATAAGTATTCACCCCCTTGAGTCAATATTTGGTAGAGGCACCTTTGGCAGCAATTACAGCCATGAGTCTATTTGGATAAGTCTCTACCAGCTTTGCACATCTGGACACTGCTATTTTTGCCCATTCTTCTTTGCAAAATTGCTCAAGCTCCGTCAAGTTGGATGGGGACCTTTGGTGAACAGCAATTTTCAACTCTTTCCACATATTCTCAATTGGATTGAGGTCCGGGCTTTGACTGGGCCACTCCAGGACATTGACCTTTTTGTTTTTAAGCCACTCCAGTGTGCCTTTGGCTGTATGTTTGGGGTCATTGTCCTGCTGGAAGATGAATCTTCTCCAAGTCCCAGGTCTCTTGCAGACTTCAGCAGGTTTTCCTTCAGGATTTCTCTGTACTTTGCCGCATCCATTTTGCCCTCTATCTTCACGAGCTTTCCAGGCCCTGACGCAGAGAAGCATCCCCATAGCATGATGCTGCCACCACCATGCTTCACGGTAGGGATGGTGTTCTCAGGATGATGTACGGTGTTAGGCTTGCGCCAAACATAGCGCTTAGCGTTGTGGCCAAAAAGCTCTATTCTGGTCTCATCAGGCCATAGAATCTTCTTCCACTTGGTCTCAGAGTCTCCCACATGCCTTCTGGGAAACTCTAGCCGAGATTTGATGCGAGTTCTTTTCAACAATGGCTTTCTTTTTGCCACTCTCCCATAAAGGCCAGTTTTGTGAAGCACCCGGGCTATTGTTGCCATATGCACAGTGTCTCCCAGCTCAGCCGTGGAACACTGTAACTCCTTTAGAGTTGCCATAGGCCTCTTGGTGGCCTCCCTGACTAGTGCCCTATACGCCCGGATACTCCGTTTTTGAGGACGGCCTGTTCTAGACAGATTCACAGTTGTGCCATATTCTCTCCATTTCTTAATAATGGACTTTACTGTGCTCTGAGAGGATATTCAATGCCTTGGAAATGTTCTTATATCCTACCCCTGATTGGTGCTTTTGAAGAACCTTATTCCGGATTTGCTTTGAATGTTCCTTCACCTTCATGATGTAGTTTTTGTTAGGAAATGTACTAACCAACTGTGGGACCTCCCAGAGACAGGTGTATTTAACCTGAAATCATGTGAAACACCTTAATTGCACACAGGTGGACTCCATTCAACTAATTATGTGACTTCTAAAGACAATTGGTTGCACCAGAGCTTATTTAGGTGTGTCATAGCAAAGGGGGTGAATACTTATGCAATCAATTATTTTCTGTTTTATATTTGTAATTAATTTAGAACAAGTTGTAGATTTTATTTTTCACTTTGACATTATGGACTTTTCTTGTGTTGATCAGTGGCAAAAACTCCCAATTAAATCCATTTTGATTCCATGTTGTAACACAATGAAATGTGGAAAAGTCCAAGGGGGGTGAATACTTTTGAGAGCCACTGTATTTCTTAGCAGACACCCTTATCCAGGACGACTTACAATTGTTACAAGATATCACATTATTTTTACATACAATTATATTATTTTTCTACATACAATTACCCATTTATACAGTTGGATTGTTACTGGAGCAATCTAGGTAAAGTACCTTGCTCAAGGGTACAGCAGCAATGTCCCCCACCTGGGATTGAACCCACGACCTTCTAGTCAAGAGTCCCGAGACCTAACCACTACTCCACACTGCCGCACTGACCATAGTCAAAATTGAG